>NC_056727.1:336441312-336488812 GCF_019279795.1 Protopterus annectens | reverse complement strand
TGTGTGGGTGTGTGTGTGTGTGTGTGTGTGTGTGTGTGTGTGTGTGTGTGTGTGTGTGTGTGTGTGTGTGTGTGTGTGTGTGTGTGGGTGTGTGTTTGACTGCATACTTGTGTGTGTGTGTATGTGGGATACCTGTCACTACATGATGCCACTGCTACAGTTAACTTTAGTGAAAAGCACTGATCTGCACTTTTTAGTAGTTAACTGTGATTCGGAGACATGCAAATGAGCTGATAATGAGGTATTTTATTGTCATGGCTTACATATCTCTGAATAGCAAAATATTGCATTATTGGAGCAGGACCTTTGTAGAACAAGCCATAGACTGTCCAAGAATGATCAGGAGGGTATATGTCTTAGTAAAGAAAATAGTAAAGGGTGTGGTAAAGAAGTAAGATTAAGAAAGGTGAGTTTTAAAGGATTTTGTTTTTCATTTTATGAGTACCATTTTAAAGGATGGTAGACAAATGAATGAGAGCGGTCACTTAAAATAAAAAAAATGCAAGTTAAATTTGGAGTAAATCTATCATGTCATTTTTATTTTATGTAGTCCTTGTTGATTTGGTAAGGAGCAAATGCTGCTGGGGCTTTAGTCTTATAACAGCAAATTCATAATGCTTAGTTTATTTTTTCTCACTAGTATATGGTAATACACGTTATAACACACTAATTAGTACTCCAAGAGTGGGAAAGTATGTTAAGTGTGGTGCTGCCAGGTTTGTTCTTTTATGTGTTACACATTTTTAAAATAAGAAATCAAGAATCAGGATAAATATTTTAATGAACTACAATGTACTTTGAATGCATAACTCAATTATGTATTGGTTGATAAGTGGACAAATGCCAAAAGACTCCAAAGACTCCCTATGCTGTAGAACAAAATCCCGGTATATGTGAGGCAGAGCACCTCGCTGGCCTTGTTCAAGAGAAATCTTGACCAATGGATGGGAGATCGCAGATATACCCCAGGGATTACCTCAGTGTCACTGCTCGACAGAGGCACAGCAAAATAATGGGTATAGTTCCCCATACTAAAGGGGTGGCGTAAGCCACAAAACTATGGGCTAGGCTTGTAAATGCCCTCGGGCAGATAGCCTAGTATGTATGAACCTAAAAGACCGGCATATAAGGAATTAGGGAAGAATTTGAGGGAATATGAGGGAAACTTGTAGACTTTTAGTAAGATTAAAAATGGAAATTGTCATAGGATATGCAGGGACATGGCAAACTGCAGTTTTATATGGAACAGGTATAAGAAAGCTGTGATGCAGCAAGATTATGGTCAGTGTGAGCAAGGAGACAAGGAATAAATCAAGAGGGTGACATGTCTGTCTTCAGACTGTAACTAGCCTTGGACAGACAAACTGACAGCATTATGAACTATAATGTAAAGAAATAAAGGATTTTCCTGGTGACATGTTGCATGAGGCTGAGGAAACACAGGATCATGTTTTCCTGCACTGAAAATGGATATATGCATGTAAATAGCTGCTAGAAATAAGCTAGGTGTATTTGGATTGCATACTGTTTCAAAACACATTATTGTATTGGGGGAATGCACTCATATGTGGGAGAATTGAGCATTAAACAGATGGGGCATTTTTGTTGTCTTATGGCAGATATAGCTAGAAATATATGGTGATGTATAATAGTGAAATAAATCAAATTATATGTACAGAGGCTGCACAGTACGTATGAATGTGAAAAAGTAAGTTGGGTTTGTCCATTTTTATTAAGTTTTAAATTACAATAAATAAGTAGATGGTTGGACTACTGCTTTCTTTGATTTTGAATATAGTTTATTTATCCCATATAAGCTACATTTAAGGAGTTTCAGTAGACGCTTCATGTCTTGATAATGTTCAGTATATGTGGGGGGTTTAAGAAGGAAGCCTCCATTGTTATTAATGGTTCTATTTTATTGTTTATTTTTATACATTATTACTTCTTATAATAACCTGGTAGTTGTGGACATTTTAAATAAGAAGCCCCTGTACTTCTTATAGTTGCCATGGATTATTTAACATTCACCAGAGGTATTCAATTTCTGCTGTGTCAGTAATGGAATATGAGTTCGGATTCCTGGTGTGAAGGTTGAAATCACAACCTTCTCATCTTCCAAGAATCAAACAAATGTGTGGTACCTCTGCACAATATCAGATCTGCTACTTCAGCTGGCAGGACACACAAATAGAGGTCAGCTGGATATTACAGCTACTCTTAATGATTATGTCATGACATAAAGGATTCATCTAGAACTGATTTCATCTGTCCAGTCATTATCATACACAGGATTTCTAGATACATGTGTGATGCTTATAGTGGTGCACATTTTTAATCAGTTTAGAATGCATGTTGTTAAGAATTAAGAGTTCAGTCAGTTCTTTACTGCACTTAATTTGATTTTGATATTTTGTGTTTGAAAAGTTTTTAGTCGACTTGTTTTCTGTTATGCTTGGCTGTTTGGGTTGGTTGGGTAACTATTTGAAATCTTGGGACCCACTATGCTGTGTTCTGATATATGAAGACCAAATAGCAGAAAACCTACCAATATTACATATATTAAATCTGAGATTGCCATTTCTCAGAATATTCTCTTTTTTGTAGGGTATGGTAATCTTGTAGTTGGTATTTACAAGTTAGAGGGGTGTGAGCGGCTTCCCTGGCCTGAAAAACAACAAGTTTAAAGGAAAATGTATATTTGCTTTTATCTTTTTTTCATGAATCTTAGGATTTAGCAAAGCAGGCCTCAAGATTTCAATATGTTGTATTTCTTTGTTACCTCTTGATTCTGAGTTACTGCTTGGAGTTCTGAAGGGCAAGCTAATGGCATATTTCTTACTGTCTCTTATTTACTGTTTTATTGCTTTTGTATTTTTCATCCTTTGCTGTGGTGGCTTGTGTGCTGAATACCAGGGTGGTCATTTCGACATGGATAGGAGAGCAGTATAGCAATCAATAGTTTGCCAACTTTATTCAGTTTGTTTTTCAATGTGACTGATTCTCCTCCTTTATTATTATTATTATTATTATTATTATTATTATTATTATTATTATTATTTGGTCTTATTGTACTTTTATTTTTGAAATGCTAGGCTGCATTCTACAATTCTTTGGTAAATTATGTGTTCTTACACTGCTTGTCTACACATACTCATGACTCCTATCTCTTCAATAGGAAATTGCATAACACAGTTGGGGCAATACAATCATTTTCTATAACCAGTAAATAATTTTGCTGTTCTTTCAGAAAACAGAATCATATATTCATGTACAAAGATATGTCAACAATTAACATGACTGAACTAGTTTTCCTTAAAGAGGATAAGAGAAAATAGGCTATTAAGCAGCTTTCTGAAACAAATATTTTTTTAGAAAGTGCAACTTTGCATGTTTATTAAAAACAAAACAAAAACAACACCTTTAATATTTGAAAAGTTTGAACTACCAGCTACTGCAGGAATCAAAAGTTTTAAAAGATGCACATATGATACCTGAAGGCCTTCATTTCATTTTAGCTTACTGGCAAATGCACTGCTCAATGTTGATTATACTGGAATTAATAAATTGCTGATGGATTTAATCATTTTGTTTATGAAGGTTCACAATAGTAATGCACTTTAGTTGCTTTCATTTTATAGGCAGCTTTCAAAGAAGTATGACATAGGGAAGGAAAAAAGGCAGGATATGTGGAAAATGAATGCTTTGCATAGTCTGCTAAGTGTGCATGTTTAAAAAGCTTTCATAAATTTTGTATAAAAATAAACACATAAAAGCATGTGTAAGCTTTTCCCTAAGTGTATTCTAAGTAACAAAGTTTATCTTGCAGGAAAGCAGATAACTTAATATTCTATTACTATTTTACATTCCCTGTTTTTTCATCTGGTTTGGGAAATGCGCATTGCTCTCAAATCTAAGTTTAATTCAATCATGTTTAAAAGTGAAATGAATGCAACAGCACCTGTTGTGACATGAAGTCCAAACACATTTGTACACATTCTTGTTATGACTACCACAATTTGCCATCATTAAGTGAGTTGCTCCAGTTCTTGTTTAACATCCTGTTTCTTGTGCCTTAGGTGCACAGCTGGATAAAAGCCACAGTTCTCTTGCCTGACAGATTAACAGGTGAGTACAAACAGTCAAACTTGCTGACAGCCATATCTCTACATGAGAAACCTGATAAGCATCAATGACTTGAAGGTATATTTACACAGGTAGGAAATTGGAACAAAAGGCAAATTAGTAGGCCCTGGTCACACAGTCATGCTGAGGTTGCAGGAATTAAACATAAACCTCTGAAGTGAATTTAATATGTCAAAGCTCCAAACAAAACTGATTGCACACTTGCAGTTCAGATGTAAATGGTAGTAAGTGGAGAAAAACAAAACAATAGTTCAGCCCAGGAAGTATAGAAAGTATATCTTCAAAATGCAGTTTATTAATACTGTTGTTCTTTATTTAGTATGCAAGGTATTTCTTAGTAAGCAGAGTCTATGAAAATGTACTATAGTTTGTCAATATGCCTTTGGTGATGAAATATAAACTTTCTGTTGAATGAAAAATTACTATCTATCTATCTATATATATATATATATATATATATATATATATATATATATATATAGACCTACGACTCTTCATCAAACACACGTTTCGCCGAAACGCAAACCACCGAAGACACTTTCGCGAAAGTGCATTTATCGAAAATGCACTTTCGCAAAAAAAAAACATTAAAAAGTAAAAGACTACTCACATTTATGCAGGGGGTAAGCCCCCCTGCACCTCCCACCCCCTACTTTAATATTCTTGCTTCGAGATCAGACTACAGTGGGGAAAAGGGAATATTCCCTTATCCCCAATGTACTATGATCTAAGCAACAGTTTGTTTAGTTGTACAATACACCACATGTTGATGTACAACTAAACCTACATGCAAACAACTGTTTGCATACTTACCTTCTGGCAAAAGTGCATTTTCAGTAAAATGCACTTTCGCAAATTTGAGCTTGGCCATTTACTTTTCTGTGAAATGTGTGTTCAATGGAGAGTCCTAGATCCATATATAGATATAGATATATATTGTTGCGTGCATTCAGAGGCTGATTTTTGATATTTTGGAAATTTATGAGCATATATCAACATTATGTTAAAGATAGTTTGCAACTAATAGGTGTCATTAACTGAAATGAAAATAAATACTTTGCAGCAAGAATGAAGTAATGATTGTTATTTTTCTTTATATATGACTGACAGGAGTATTTGGTTCTTTACTTGCAACTTTTAGATGAAAGTCATAGTGACAGGGTCAGTAATAAATTAGTACGAAGGAATAACAGGACCTTCCTTCTACAAAATGCAGATTGGTCCCAATAGTTCTCAGTAAATAAAGGTGAGCAGTCTTACGTTGAAAGCATTAATTTAATGGCATAGCTTGGTTTGTAGAAGTATTGTTTAAGAGCTGCTGGAGGATTTGTGAGACACAAATGGCTATACGAAATTAAAGAGAAAGACTCCATCTTCACTTCTTACTGTTTCTACCACACTGGGCCACTAAAACTGATAACATTCTGCTTTCAGATTAGATGACCCAATTTATTATTGCATTTCATGTTGAGTTTTAGATGGTACACATACTTTAAAATGTTTTTGTTTGTTTTTATTATATATATATATATATATATATATACATATATATATATATATATATATATATATATATATATATATATATATATATATATATACATATGTGTATATATTTGTGGTCTGTTCTTAATAAAATCTATCAATTTCCAGCAAAATCATGCAGGACTGAAGTCAGTACATAATGGCATCCATTTGAGTTTCAGATGGTAACCATCTGAAATGTCAGGACCTGTTAGGGCGTATCCTGAAATATAGAGACTGAATGGCTGAAAGAAGGGGCTTGCATGTATTAAGTCCAAGATGCCATTTCTTGTAATATTCCCTTTTCCCTCTGAGATATAGCGACCTTGGAGTTGGTGTATATATATATATATATATATATATATATATATATATATGTTGGGGGAGTACATGCCTGCAAAAAGAAGTTTAAAGGAGAACAGAGATTTTTGAAATTTGCTCTTCACCTATGTTTTTGTTTTTTTTTTAACTTGCTAGCACTCACCATTTCATTAGGGTGCCATTTCAGACTGCATATCCTTCAGAAAATGCATGCTAACACAAAATCTCTTATTCTAGCAACTTTCTAAGTGCACAAGTACAATACTTAAAATCCGTCTGTAATTGTGAGCTTTTGTCACCCATTATGTTTGGCTTGTCAGGTTTTTTTGCACTAAAAGGTTGAGATATATAAAGTATGAATCCAGATCATCCACCAAACTAAACAGTACCTTATTAATAGATAATAATATAGCAACCATTATTTAAACAAGGCTTTATTAAACAGCATTTTAGCAACAGTGATACAATCAGAAAGAGCAGAGGAGAGTAGGAGTCACAGATTGGTTCAGGGGTGGCAGTGAACACCAGTAATGATTTCTGTTGTTAGTGCTATCAGTCAAAAACACCTCAGTGGCATTAATAGTTATTTTTGTGTTTTTCGAACACTATTACTTGACAAACCCTATGACATTCTATGAATACAGTAACAGGTTGACAAAGGATCATTATAGTATGGACTTTTCCTCTCAAAGTAAGATAAACTTACTCCATTCTTCTTTTAGACATGAGGTTGAGTTGCTTTGTAGGACCTGAGCCAAGAGTATCATGGGATGAACTTGCTACAATAAATTTGACCCGTCTTAAAATAAGGTTAGCTCTTCCAGTACATAGTGATGCATTTTAACTAAATGCTAAAATGTTTATTTACCTTATGTCTTTATTAACTAAATGCTAAAATGTTTATTTACCTTATGTCTTTATTAACTAAATGCTAAAATGTTTATTTACCTTATGTCTTTATTAACTAAATGCTAAAATGTTTATTTACCTTATGTCTTTATTAACTAAATGCTAAAGTGTTTATTTACCTTATGTCTTTATTAACTAAATGCTAAAGTGTTTATTTACCTTATGTCTTTATTTAGTTTTGTTAACTTATCTACTACAGGCAACTAGGTTAATCCCGGTAGGCCTGTAGCTTATTTTTAGGGAAGAGATGAAGTGATATTTGTACTATTGTGGGTGATTTGATGAAGATACTGTGAAAATTCAACTTGTTTGTCAGCAGGGCACTTTTTGAGGTGTTCACATAATAAGAGGGTACAGCACGGATGAGCACTGTGCAAATAAGTAGGCCCTGGCTACACAGTCATGCTAAGGTTATAAGAATTAAACATCTTCTTCTTTTGGCTTTTACCAGTTAGGGGTCACCACAGTGGATCACCTGCCCACTCATGATTGGCAGTGGAGTTTTACAGTGTCAAGTTGCCAGCCTGGCACCCAACCTTCCATGGAAGACACACACACACACACACACACACACACACACACACACACACACACACACACACACACACACACACATTCACTCATGCCTAGGGTGAATATAGAGTATCCAATCCACCTACAGCATGTCTTTGGGATGAAACCAGAGCACCCAGAGGAAGCCCACATGACCACAGGGAGGACATGCAGACTCCACACAGAAAGCACCCAGCTGAGGATCAAACTGGTGAACCTCTTGCTGTGAGGTGGCAATGTTAACCTCTGCACCACCGTGGCCGCTCTGTTATAGGAATTAAATATACTCCTCTGAATCATGCTTTTCTATGTGATAAGCTGTGCTACTTATACATAAAGGGAAAAGCTTGCACATACAGATAAATATGTTTATACTGTACATCATTTATGAAAACTTTTTTAATATCCAGTATTATGTCTAATCTGGAAAAGTAAATGACCATGGTTAATATGAAAGAAGATAGCAGAGTTGTTCAGAAGGAATATGCAGCAATTGTGTTTGATAAATCCTTTAAGGCCCCAGTGGATAAGATGTTAGTAGACTGAAAATAAATCTTCAAGCAAAACCATCAGAATTAGTATGGGAAGCTGTTTCTCCTGTTGTTTTCAAGGAGATGACTGATCTAGAAATGGGCCAAAGACATAAAATTAAAACCACTGATTTAGAATGTTATTCTCAAATATACTCTACTAAAGACATATGATGTTTTAAGTCACCCAGAATAACTTGATGGTCTATGTAAATAAGTCTTAGCACCTATCATAACATCATTTTGTGAGTGTCATGCAGAAATGTTGTGAAGAGGTGAAATTAAAACATCAAAAAATGCATATTTTTCATTGTTTTTCAAATCTACTTGTACCTGTAACACTAGTATTATACCCTGAAATGAAATGTAATTTATTTATTTAATTTTATTTTATTTCACATTTGTTAACCGGGAAAATCCAACTGGACCAGGTCCATTTTCAGTGAAAGCCCGGGGAGAAAAGCTCCGCAGTTACATATTACAAGTGTATATGACAATAACTGATAACAGCCACATATTACAAGTATATACGACAATGATAGCAAATAAAAAAATATTTTACAAGGTTAAATATAGTATAAGTAATCAATTCAACACTTTTCAAAACAAAAGCTTTGGGTACATAACAGAGAATCGAGAAGAGTGACAGTAGATAAGAGGTGGATAGTTATGTTATGCATGCAAAACAAAGAGCCATTGAAAGATCATATAGACACTTTAATGTTAAGCAAAATATGCATGTCTCAACTACAAGCCCAAAGCAATTTCTTGTCTTGCAGAGTATGCAACTTTCCACTTTAGAGAGATATCTTCTGAAGAAACAAGAAATCTACCAAAAAAATTGCAACAATCTTCTTCTGGAGCCATTAAACTCTACCCTACTTTCCTTAGGCAGGCTGCAGATATTGAAAATACCCTTACTTACATTTATAATTTCAACTAACAATGGCACCAGTGACTCGGATTAATGGTTCATTTAATATAAACAAGCACACCACAAAAATACAAAGATATAAATGAACCAAGACACAGCCAGAATTACAACTTTTATTCGGTTACCTCTTTCACTGATATTCAACCCGCTTCTTCAGACCAAACATAGTAAATGCAGAAAACTCTTTATATAAAATAATTTAAATTTTAAACACCAAAAAAATTAACACTCTAGCTACTAGAACTGCAAGTAAAATGTTACTTTGTATCTTAATGAGCATACTTAAACTTATATTAAAGACATATACACTTTAAAACATGCTTGCATAAACTTGCAAACATATGTTTACGTAGCCTGTCAGATCTAAAAGTTTTTGTATGCCATAATATAGCAATAACCCACGCCTGGGTGTGGGTAATGCTAAATTTACCCACGGTTGGCGTGGTTTGGTCCCGAGGGCGAAGCCCGAGGGACCAAACAAAGCCAACCGTGGGTAAATTTAGCATTACCCACACCTAGAAGTGGGTTATTGCTATTATACCATGACATTATTTAAGAAAAGAAACTGTTACTTTTCTTAAATAATGGCATAGTATAATGCCTGTTTACTGCCCTTCCGCAGATTTCTGGCATCCGCGGCAGTTCTGATGTACTGCGCGCCTACGCAGCACATCAGAGCTGTGGGCAAAAGCAACGGAGAAAGCAAGATCTCCATTGCTTTTTTTTTAGTGTTTCACTATGTTAAATGAGTTTAACATAGCAAAACAGTTTTAAAATAAGCAACGGACATCTCCGTTGCTTATTTTAAAACTGTCTCGCTATGTTAAACTCATTTAACATAGCGAGACACTAAAAAAAAGCAACGGAGATCTTGCTTTCTCCGTTAAAACACTGTCTCGCTATGTTAAATGGGTTTAACATAGCGAGACAGCTTTAAAATAAGCAACGGAAATCTCCGTTGCTTATTTTAAAGCTGTCTTGCTATGTTAAACCCATTTAACATAGCGAGACAGTGTTTTAAAAAAACGAGTTATACTAATGGAAAAAAGTTCGGGCGACCGGACCTTTTTCCATTAGTATAACTCGATTTACAACGGGCACGCTGGCCAATCAGCGTGCACGTTTTGGGGGGATCATGGTATAATAAATCATATTATACACCATACAAATTAACATAATATAAAACCACATATCATACTGTTTATAGCTAAATATCCTCAAACCAACTGTGAAAATAAATAAAAAATCATGAATGTCAGAAAATAACATCTAAACATATAAAACATTGTAAGTGCTACCCCTTCCTGAAAAACAAGAAACTAATTATAACATAACATGCATTCTTATTTTTATAGTGATTTTTATAACTGGACTATTAAAAAAAACTTTGTTGGTACACATTCTGCAGTTCTCTTTGTGCCTTATATCCTTGAGTTTATGCATTCGTATTTTCTAACATAAGTATATTTGAGAATAACATTTAGCAACTTAAATCAGATTAATGCATTTAGCCTGGTTTAAGACTAGAAGTTTTTGCCACACCAGTGCCTTGGCTAAACATGTTATGACAAGATCAATGGATCATATATTTAAAGTTTTGGTGACTGAAGTAATTTATGCGAGCCAACAATTAGGTGATACCAGAAATACAACAGAGTTGAATGAGATGAAATGGATCATTAGGTTTCTTGTGGATGGTGGTAAGGGAGTGAATGGGAATATTCTGTTAAAAACAGAGTTGGAAGCTAGACACCTATTTAAGTGATTCTATGTGGTATATATCCTTCAGTACTAAATTATTTGTGATAAGGTTTATGTCAGGTTAATTATTATTTTAAAACATTTTTAATATATTACCCAGCTTCTGGTTTTCTGTGGGTCTTTGACAGATTTTAAATATGAGGGGGGCTAGGATGTCTTCTTATATTATGAATAGTAATATAAGATCACGTGACTGGGAACAAAGTAGTAAATGGTATGTAATGTTGCTACCTATTTTAAATACAAGCTGGTTTTTTATATATATATATATATATATATATATATATATATATATATATATATATATATATTTTTTTTTTATTTAATTGGTGTACATTTACCACCTAGTCATACAAGGTGAAGCTTACATTAGGGTATTGCCTTTGTCATAATTTAGTGTAAATAGTCTAGCTTCCAATTAGTGATAGTTTTTTAGATAATGGTAAATACCATGTTCTGGGGTTTATTATAAGATATATAAGCCTTCTGCCTTCCCATTTTCATCAGTTCATCATTTATAAATTACAGGTTTATTAATATGAGGGGGCTAGGACATCTTCTCATATTATGAATAGGAATGTAAGATTATATGTGACTGGCAGCAAGGTAGTGAGTGGTATGTAATGTTGCTACCTACTTTGAAGGCTAGCTATCTATATTTTTTGTATTTAATTGGTGTATATCTACCATCTTGTCATAAAAGGGAAGCTTTACATTAGATTATTACATAATTTATTGCAAATAGTCTAGACTCCAATTTGTAATATACTTTTTCACAATGATTATGTACTGTGCTTAGGGGTTTAAGGCATGATTATAAGACATATATTTCTTCTTGTTATCATTGGTTTATTAATTGCAGGAAACTACTCAATTCAACAGTCTTTATTAAGTCATTTAGATGAATCCATGGTCAGTAGATTAATTTATCACGTTTGCTGTTTTTTGTTTATTACAAAATCTTAGATATTTCAACAATATTTCTACAGGGTCAATATGATTGGTTTAGCATTATAATTACACTTAGTACTTTTTAAGCTGAACAGGTTAAATACATTAATCTGATTTAGAATGTTATTCTCAAATATACTTATGTGTTAGAAAATAAGAATGCATGTTACATTATAATTAGTTTCTTGGTTTTATATGTTTAGATGTTGTTTTCTGACAGTCACGATTTTTTTATTTTCACAGTTGGTTTTAGGATTTTTAGCTATAAATAGTAAGATATGTGGTTTCATACTATGTTTATTTGTATGGTGTATAATCTGTTTCTTTATAGCATATAAAAACTTTTAGATCTGACAGGCCACATAAATATATGCTCACAAGTTTATGCAAGTGTGTTTTAAAATGTATACTTCCTTAATACAAGTTTGAGCCTGATCATTAGGATACAAAGTAACACTTTACATTGCAGTTGTAGTAACTGATGCATACATTTTATTGGTGCTTAAAATTTAAATTATTTTATATAAAGAGTTTTCTGCATTTACTCTGGTCTGACGAAGCGGGTTGAATGAATACCCGTCAAAGTGCTAACTGAATAAATATTATTATCCTGGCTGTGTCTTGGTTCATATATATCTTTCTTTATTTTTGTGGTATACATTTATAATCTGACATTTACAACTGGTATTCTCCCTTACTTTTAAACATTCTGCTATTATTCCTCTGCCCAAGGTGTCTATGTATAAATCATATAAGGACTTTCACCCTATATTCACCCTATGCCTAAAATATTTGAAAAAAACAGCTCTATAAACAACTCCTTAAATACATGACATCTATGGCTTTCTTCCTGACAAGGAGCATGCTTCAAGTAGTCATTAAGGACTACCATAGAAATGGATCATAGTCAAATAGGGCACTAGGTACAGTAATGGTTCAGCCCTCTGCTCCAGCCATTCCAGTATCCGATCACTTGTCTCTCTCCCCAGTTACCATAAATATTGTACAAACCTGTCAGTGTGCATGCTATTTTCTTTGTTACTTTTAAAATGATTACAGAGGTTTAGATTGAATTTAAAGCTTTTATTTCAAATTTTTATTGCAGAAACATGCACAGACACAGATGGCGATTTGCTAAACAAAACTAAAGTCTCACACTGACAAGTGACTTAGCATGAGCAAGAGTAAACTTCTTTTTCCTTGAAACTCACATTCATTGAAAATGCATTAAAACTTTCATTGAAAATACATTAAAACTGATATTCATTGAAAATCCATCTGTTCAGTGGCAGATGCATTGCACCTTTGGTAATGGGCTGTTTTCAAACCATAGGCCCTTCAACCCCCAGACACATTTTAAAAACCATGCATGTGTTCTCTGATTCACCTTTCTGACTGTTTAAAATTGCATTTCTTCTTTAATACACCAACATTTGTTAGAATGTATTTTAAAATTGTAATTTTGAACATTTTTCCAATAAGCAGTGAAATAAAATGTATAAACCAGTAATGACAAATGTATGCACTCAGAAAATTTCAATTAAAAAAGTCCACTCAAACTACTGCATTATAATCTATCAGTATCTGTCAACAATGAATGTGTGCACATCATATCTGATTATGATAAAATGGCCAGAGTAAAGTATTCCAGTTTGTTTTACACAACTTTACAATAGTCCTGCAAAGATGGACTAATAACTTTAACTTTATCAGCTCAGCAGGGTCATTTTCATCCACAGGCACCCCTCTTTATAGCTACATTGTTGTCTGCATCTTTCTCAGATGTCAGTGTCAATGTAAAAAAAAATAATGAGCAAAGTCTCCAATTTCAAATTTGCTTCACACAAACACACAGTTGCCAAAGTATTTTATCTTAATTCACACACATGAACACTAGTTCTGCAAAGCTAGATTAAAGACTGTTTAAAAATACCAGATGATATAATCATAAAGGTAGTTTCTTTCATAGAGAGACCTCCACCTGCAGTTATAGCCACTGTTAACTGTGTACATTCCTATGAACAAAATTGTATTTATTCTTTCTTGGTTAGGTTAGTCTCACAAGGCTAGTAGCCTCTTTTCAGAGAATGCCCATGATGGTACACTTCTAGGGGAAATTTGGCAAGAGCATCAGGGAGCTTTCTCTATTTTTTTCTACAGGCACCACAGAATCTTCCACATCCACTCAAGCTACCACCAACTCAAGTATAAAGGACACTGGTTTATGATCTTATTTGAAGGCTGGCATACTCAGGAGCACAATGTTAGCACTCCATTAATCTGGCGTGGGAATACAACCCACCACTGCATTGATGTGGTGTGAGAATAGAACCCACATCTTTCTGCATTAAATGCAAGTGTGCTACCTGCTATGCCACTGATACTGCCAGCAAGCTGCATGTACATTATTGGCAGCTTTGGATGAATTACATGAAATTGTATAAAGATCACTAACATCACACCTTAAGCTCCAGCCATGTGTAACACAGTTTAAATAGAAGGGTATTTGGGTATGTAAGAAATATTAACCACCTGATAACATATATGCACAATCTCTGTAGAAGTAAACGTTATCTGACTAATTCCACATTAAAAAGAACTATTATTGGTGTGAATGTTTGTGCTGGAAAACAGCTTTTATTTTATTGTACCATCTATTAATACAGTTCCTGCTGTCCTTGAAGAAAAAAATGCCTATGTTGCATTACAAAATTGTGAGCTGGTGATATGGCCATAACATTTCCTGAACTATATCAGCTATCCAATAGAGAAGGACTAGAAACCAATGATAACACATCCAAAGTTATTAGACATGGAGTCCTGGAGACCTTTAAGGAACCTAGCCCAAATCCCCAGTTACTTTAAATCACCTTATGGTTAAGTGACTTGCTTAATGTCACATTAGGTAGAAAGATTCAAATGCTGTACCCTTGCAAATTGATAAGTCGTTGCTTTAGTCCTCTGTGCTAACTGCCAGAGTAACAGTTTTTAACTAAATGTGGAAATTCTTAACAATCCTGACTTATAGAGAAGACCTTATCACAGTAATATGCAAGAATGTCTGCATAACAGATTCCAGAGATTAGGCTGTTCTAACATTGCTCCAAATAATGTAAACCATATGACCTGATAAATGTCATCCATTTTGCAATTGCTGGAGGATGTAAAGAAAGTATTGCAAGATATATTACTAAAATGCAACATGTTTAGACTATATTATACAATCCAAACTCTATAATGAATTAATTAATTCTTTAATGCAATGAATAAAGCAAGTTTTTGTTCAACAACCCATGAGTCATACAAAAATGAGAAATATTACTACATAAAGATACTGATTTTTAGGAAGGCTGCTTACATGCTTGCAGAACATCTATGTGCTCTTTTTGACCTCCCTATGTCTTCTCTTCCATCAAGTATAACTAACACCGCTGACATCACTCATTACAGGTCTGACCTGCCTGAATGACTAATAATGCTGCATCATTACAGTAAACACTCCAAGAGTCAGCACAGCATGATTTTGGACAAATGGGGCCCTGTGCACAGTAATGAATCAGGTCCCCGCCAGCTATATCAATATTCCATTCTCTTCTCATTTAACATAAACACTGTTCAAATCTATCAGTTGGCATACTGTTTTCTTCTTTGCCTTTACAGTTATCATATCTCTGTACTGGATGCCTATTATTTCATCAAAAGATTACATCATCAAACAGTATTTTGAACAGTATTACATCAAAAGTGCCATTCGTCAAACTGTTCTGTCTGAGATTGCATTATGGTAGGGAGGAGGAAATTTGCCCTTTCCCCACTGTATTGCAGTCTTGGAGTCGGTATATATAATTAGCGTGCAGTGGGGGGAGGGGCACAGCCCCTCACATGAGGGGGGGTTGCTGAATGGCATTTCCGATGAAATGCCACTCTACAATGTGATCCTCTAATGATATAATATAGACTCCTGTGTACCAATAGCTTTCTTCTTTACTTTCATAAATATCAACACAATTTGGATTTGATTTAAAGCTTATTTTAAATTTTACAAGAAAAAAACTGACAGCCTGTTTCTAAACAAAACACTCTCATATTGAAAACCAACTTAGAATATGAAACACTAAATTTCTCTTCCCTTGAAACTCCCATTTAGAGAAAATGCATCTGGCACCCCGTTAAATAAACTACAGGAGACAAGCTGGTATTCATACTTAGACAGCATATAGTACAGTACAATTTGGACCTATGTGAAGGGTGCAGGAATTCAAAATATACTTTATAATGTATTTGCTAACAGCCTACAAGAGCCCACTGCACACAAGTATCCATTTTCAAGAGCAGCTCAAGAGTACTGGTTGGTGAAGTAACTTGTTATTGTCACATAAAAGACAAATGAAAGCTGAGAGTATCAAACTATGCACTACAGGAAGCATGTCTTTAATGGCACATCGCCTTACTCATCTGCATTAAGTTGTGTACAAACTGCTGTAGTCCAGTGTATTTCACACCTGTGTGCCTGCAAAAAAAAAATCTAAATTAAAAATATATCCATGGTTAAAATATTAACATGAAACTCAGACCTCACACTGCCCAGTGTATTCAAAACTAAATAATAAGCACATTGTCAACATTCAAAAAAACAAGGAAACAAAGGATCACATCTAAAACATGGCGCATATGATGCTGTTCCTGTTTACTATAATCAGTTTAATTTTTTTACACCATAACTATTCTTCATAGGTAATTACTAGACTTGAAGTTAAGGGCATCATTGAGGTGCCTAGCCCAAATTCCCAATTACCCTAAAGCATCACCTGGTTAAGTGACTTATTCAAGAGCAGGGCATAAATATGAAGCAAAAGGAGAGATGTTCTGCAAAACTGGAGACACATAAAATGTTAAGTGAATAACAAGTTTTGGATCAACTGTAATCTGTGAACCATAAACACTGTAAAACTTGAAGGCATTGACAGGCTAAATCCCTTTGAAATTTATCAAAGAAAACAATAAAAAAATCTAAAGGAGGTTTAGCGGTTGGTGTGGAGGAGAAGGGCTCCTGTACTCCATGCCCAAGGTACTGGATTTGATTCTGTGTGACACTTACCCAGATAGAGCCTCTAACTGGAGCACTGCATACATTCACACAGTTCTATTGATTGGGTACTGCAGCAACTTTCATGACTCATTATGAAAAAATATCTCCAGACTACTGCTGCTTTCAAAATACACAAGGGGGAAACGTAGGAAACCCCTGCTCTAGTTGAAACCTGTATGTTGTTCTACAAGTGTGTCTGCATGCAAAACAGGAAAACACTCCTTAAAGTGGAAAATGGACTTTTTTAATCACTCTGCTTTAACAGACTTTTTTGTTAAATAAAGTTTCATGGCTCAGCATCCCAGCCAGCATCAGGCCCCAGACAGCTGCCTAAGTCACCTTGTGCTGGATCTGTCTCAGACTAACACCACTTTACTCAAAGCAACTGATACCATCTACTGTAATTTCAGTGATGAGCTCATCACCACTGGCATTTTTTGTACATATGATAAGGGCATCCAAAACTGTTAACCATGACCTTCTGTTCTGTTCTGAGATCAATAACAAATTAATTGGCTTCACAGCTATTTGAAGAATAGAATGTTTTAAGTTCATCCTAATAATCATACATTTGCTATTTGTATGCTTAATACAAGGGTCCTGTAAGGTTCACGTTTTAGGCCCTTTACTTTTCACCTGGTTCATTAATGATCTCCCTGATGGACTTCCTAAACTAGACATTATACTCTCCTCACATGACACACTGTCTTTGAAAGCAAATAAATGCTGAAGGACTCTGCAAACCCAGCTTCAACTGTCTTTTTCCAGTCTCTGCACTGGGCTACTTCTAATAAGCTTTTGATAAATCACAAAGAGAATAATGTCATGTTCCTGTCATCTACTCACAAACTCTCCCATTTACCATCTATCACTATAAATGACAATCAAAACAACATCATACTCTGTGTTGCAGAATACAAATATTTCAATCTCACCCTTGAATGCTATCGCTCCTTTCCACACACGCACAGACAACATTACTAGCAAAGTCATGTTTCATTTCAAACTTTGCTATAGAATTTCACACCTTCTGACATCTCAAGCTAAAACTGCTTTGGGTACTTATGTATTATCGCAACCAGATTTTTGCCGTTACGAAATTCATAATGTTAATGACAAAACAGATTTATAAGTTAGAAACTGGAGTGTAAACAAGTAAGTAATAGTGTGGCACACATGGGATGAGGCTGGGAGAGGAATAACTGCCAATTTTTCAAGTCCTGCCTGCCATGTCTCACTTTGCCGGTGAACTCCACACGGCTGCAGCGCATGACATATCCTGCCTTCCTTATTACAAGTGCAGGCAAGGTAAATTAACCTGTAGTATGCCATCTGAATGTTCATGGCCAGTAGTCAAGTTTAATTTCATTCATCAGAATGATTTAACTGGCAGTCTGAGAGGCATTTGTCCCTAATCTGAAATAAACTATACCAAGACTGGACACACCTGAAAGTCCTGGTATATTAATATAAGTCACAAAAACAAATAACGCTTTCATTCTCAGAGTACACAAGCACTTAATTAATTTCCTTACTTGTCCAGAAAGCTTTACCCCTTCGAACTCACCCACATCAGATGATGGATACCAGCAAAGTGAGACATGGCAGACAGGACTCGAAAAAATTGGAATCACGTTCTTATTATCGGCAACAAGTGTTTGTAAAAGTGTCAGTAGTTCTGTTTAAATTAAACATGTGTGGAAATATGGCCAGAAAGGTTCAGTAAATGTTTTTCACTGCATATGAATATAATTCATGCAGTTAAACAAGCATTACTTCATGTTGTCTTTCTTTTTTTCTTAAAAGAAAAGGTGCAGAACAACTTTTAACAGTATGCGAGATTTGAAGCGTGCATGTGTAATGCACGCCAAATAGGAAGAAGATTTGTATAAATGTTTTTCTTCCTGAATGTAATCTAAGGTTATTCTTTATTAGTAATGATGTAAAATAACACCGTACTTTGTTTGTTGCAGTCGTTTTCATTCCAGTATGCAAATTTTGCAACTGTGAAAATCTGGTTGCGATAATACTTAAGTACCCTGCTTTGTCTAAAAATATTTTCTTCCTCAAATGGAGTATAGCCTCCTATTTTTGATGTTTCACTCTTCCTGAAAAATTTAACTATTTCAAACTACTAAGATTAAAATTTCCAGATTTGCAATTCATGAAGATTCTCCAGCTAACTGGTCTTCTTTTGCAGAAAATAAAATGGCTTCCAGTAACCTATAGCACTAATTTCTTCATGAGTACCTTGCTGTTCAATATATTAAAAAGAGTGTTACTGACAACTCCTGAAGAGAATCATTACTATTTGAGAACCAATACACTCCCTTAGACATTTCCAGGTAGACAGCATCTCCTTACCCAGACCACCCTTTAAAACAGTCTCAGGTGAAAGAACCATTTCCAACTTGGTCCAGCGCTGTAGAACAATCTTTCCCCTGACTTATGGAATAAAGAAACTCTTGTTGAGTTCAAAACCACATTCAGTAAACATTTCCTTAATGGCTCTGTTTACAGATGTTTTAAAGATAATATAAAATAACCTATTCATTCTGACATTTATTAGTATTCCTCACCCTTAATTTATTAAAGTAGAGCTTTGTTAAAAGTAGAGCCAGTACAGTTGTCTTTACTGACACATAAGTTGTATGCAGACTCTGTAAGTTATTTGTATTTGTGTTTTGCTACCACATCCTATTGTACACTGCTGTTGCATCTTTAGTATTGTGTCTGAATATTTGTGCTATTGCCAACTCCTATGTACATTCTTAGAGCATCTTTATAGGTTCATAGGTTCATAGGTTTATACTAGGCTATCTGCCCTAAGGCATTTATAAGCCTAGCCCAAATTTTTGTGGCTTACGCCACCCCTTATATGAAAAAATACTGTGCCCATTAGTTTGTTGTGCCTCTGTCCAGCAGTGACACAGAGATGATTCCCGGGGTAAACCTACAGGTCTAGATTTCTCTTGAACAGAGTCAGCGAGGTGCTCTGCCTCACATGGACCGGGATTTTATTCCACAGCATACGGAGTCTCTGTGCATCAGGATCCACTACCACAAATAATTGTAAATATGTGTTTTTAACCTAAAACTGTGTTGCTTTTATCACACAATGTCTTGCTTGGGTTTCTAATGTACTTCTATTTTTAACTTCTGTATTGTACTTTTAGTATTTGTCACAACACACCTGTGCCCATGTCTTGGATGAAAAGGGTCTTTGGACCAATCCATCTACCCAGTTATCAAATAGAAATAAATAAAATAAATAACTAATTGTCTTAATGAAGAAATTAAGAGATGTAAACAAAAGAGAGAAGTATGCATAGAATAAACTTAGAAATAAGGGTACAACTAAAAATATATACACAAATGAAGTAGTCCAAGTTTTAACAGGTCTAAATGTATAGCCATGACTTCTAACTGAAATGGATGGTATGGATATGATTCTTCATAATGATTTGTAGGAATTAAAAAATGAAGATGTGATTGATGTTATGAATGCACAAGAGATGGAATGAGTGAAAAAACAGAGTGACAAGTATGACAGTGTTATGAAATAAAGTTGTAAGAAAAAATGAGAAAAACAGGTTTAGATAACTGGAGACCAATGGCTTTACTTAATTTTGTTTTTAAGGATGTCAGTCAATGGCCTACATTAGGGCTGTGATGGTTAGTAAAGAGAGCATTCAGGCAGCAGTTGCAGGACTGCCTAGATAATGAAAGATAAAATGAGTTAGAATTGATAATGAGGGATATAAATGTTCATATGAGGATAGAACTGGATATCTGAACTGGCTGGGTCCACATGGGTGGAGAAACAGGAGTAATATGGAGGAAAACACAATCCAGACTTTTGTCTAGTAAATAGCTTAATGGTGTCCTGCACAAGACGTATCAAAAGAGACAGTCACAAGATCACATAAATGCAAGAGTGGTCACTACACAACCCAGGCAGACTTAAGTTCCTACTAGCAAGGAATGGGTACTAAGGCAAAATCCAACATTACAAAGCCATCCTTGTGAAACAGTCTGCTCCACAGCATAAACCACCAATGGCCACAATCAACTGAAAGCATTGGTAAAAGAAGGCTGTAGGGTCAAAAGCAACTAGGTGCAAGACCTGGAAGTCAACTGAGCAAAAGCAAAGGACTTCAAGGAAATATTCACGGCTCTAGCACATCAGGAAAAAGAGGAAATAAGCAGAGCCAAAGAGGACTGGCAGCATCTCAAAACAGCACGTGTGAAGCTGAGACAGGTCAAAAATAAGGTATTGCAGAAGTTCGAGAAGTTATCAAGAGAAAGAAGATCAAAGAGATGAATTAGGCAAAGAAGGAATACAGGTTGGTTAACAAAGTGGCTGAGAGAGCAGTTGCAGCAGTAAAGAACATGGCATCAGAAAACTGTACCAGCGTATGGAAAGATACCTGGCAGATGGCACAATAGAGCTTTATCAGGGTTCAAGGCAATGACACAAATATAAAGAAGATAGTTGTCAATTGCCATTCAAGAGGGATGCTATCAACAATCTGGTCACCAGCCCAGAGGACAACAAAGGCAGATGGAAGCAATATTTTAAGAAGCTTCTGAATAAAGAACATCCCAGAGAAGTTGTACTCCACCATGCACAGTATTTGATGAAATAGAAAGAAATCCTCACCCTAGAACAAGTAAGAACAGCAGTAAGAAAAAAATGCAGGAAGTAAAAGCACTTCAGATCAAGTCACAGTAGATATAATAAAGAAGTTTAGTGTGTTATGTGAGAAATGTCTCCTGTGGGTGCTCACCACAGCATGGATAGAAAGGTGTATCCCACTGACTGGAGAATAAACATTCTAATGCCAGGCTACAAGAACAAAGAGGACATTCACAACTGCTGACTGTACAGGGGTATCAAAATCCTGTCACGCTGCATAAAATATTGGAAAGAGTGATTGGGTAAACAAATATACATAGCAGTAGAAAGAAGGCAGACAAGCAGTTTGGATTCAGATCAGGATGCAACACAACTGATACAGTGTCTGAAGTAAGAAAAACAGTGGAGAATTGAAGATGAGGAAAGAGTTCAACTGGGCATTCCTAGACTTGGAGAAAGCATATGACAAGGTCCCAAGAAAGATGATTTGGGCAGACCTTCAATAAAGTCCCAGAAATATTTGTAAAATTAGAGAAGGCTGTATAAAAGAATCCAGAGACATGAGTACAGAAAGTGTTCAGATTCAGAGATGGGTGCCCATTGAGAGTGAGTATGCATCAGGTTTCACCTCTGAGTCCAATCCTGTTTGTACTGGTGAGGGACTAGCAAAGCAGTCAGTGGGGACAAATCAGCAAAGGTACTGAATGCAGATGGTGTTTCATTATAAGCAAAGTCTGGTCAGAAACTTCAGCAAATGATTGGGGATTGGAATGCAAAACTGAAACTACATAAGATAAAAATGAGTGCAGACAAGACAATGATCATGATAGCAATGGGATAAATAAGAAGCTGAACACTGAAAAAGAAGTACGAATTGGAGGAATGTCTTAATAACTGCAAGTATCAGAGAGGCATTGTTGTGTAGAAGGGAGGCATGAACGAGGAAGTCAATGCCAGAATCAAAATTGCAAAATGACAAAGTATAGGGTAGTACATGAGAGAAAAATGTCAAAAAAGCTGAAGAGTAAGAAATACAAAATATTGGTGTAACCAATGCATTCCTGTATGCCACAGAAACCAGGACAGTGAAGGCATTGCAGCTGAGAAAACTTGAGGTGATGTTGATGACATGCCCAAGATGAGCAGTAGGACGCACATTGTGTAACAAAGAAATGAAGATATTACGAAGATATTAGAGCAGAAGCCAAGGGAGCCACAATAGTAGAAAGCATCAAGAAAAATAAATTAGGGTGGTCTGGTCGCATGTACAATGAAGAAATAAACAATGTTGTAAGTAGGATTTGTAAGAAAGACGACTAAGGAAATTGCTCATGGGCATCCAGTTAAGAAATGGATGGATTTTGTAAGCTAAGGCCTGCCACAGCCAGGCATGACTGATGAAAAGGGTAAGAGTGTGGCTTTGAATTGAGAAATGTGATGACAACATGACACCCAGACTCCATGTAGAAATGGGAAAAGAGAGGTTGTGTTGGTGGTGATGGTGATGATGATGTCAAGAATCTACCAATCATCCAATAGAGAAAGAATGTAGTGCTGAAGGACAAAACTAGTGAAGAATGGTGAAATTTGGTAAGTGTGGAAGTATCAAAAAGGAATGTAATGATTATAAAGGAAGTAGTAAAGAGAGGTAGAAAAGGTATGCTATATGTATATAAGAAATATAGTATGCTGTTAAAATTAATAAAAATGTATACATCAATGTAGGCAGATTACAAATAAAATCTGAAAAAAAATGTTAGGAAAAATATCAACTGTTCTTATGTACATCAGTGGCAAACAGACACATGGGAAATATAATCAATGTGAACAGAGTAACCACATAAGGATGCCTCGTAAGTGCTTGACTTTTTCTTACATGTATGTACAGCTTAGCTTTCCTCCATGCTAAGTCCATGCATCTCCCTGACTTGACATTAAACCTAACCCAACAATTTACCTTATAAAATCCCTTTATGTAACACCACTACTATTTAGACAGATTTGGTGTGATTGTAGTAAGAGGGTTTCCATTTGAATGATTGTCGAACAAAATGTTTTGTTTCCTTTTTCAGTCATTTTTGGTTTTGTTTTTATTGTTTTTTTTTTTCCATGGTTTGGATTTTCGAAATGTAATTATCCAATAAGTTCCATTCAATAATGTTGCATTTTGAGGTAATATGGATCCATACATACATGCATGCATTGATCTGCTTCTAATATTCGAAAGGCCATATCATCGAATTTTGTTTTCACAAGATGAAAATCACGAAAACAAAATACCCAAATGGTGAATTTTTCCTAGGGCAAGTAAACACTTGCCCAAACTCCAGCAAAACACACACCAGAGTAAATAAAACCTACCTAGGTGGGGAGGTTAATCTGTCCCACACACCCCCCAACTATATATTCCAAATCTGGGATCACACTACAGTGTAGAAAAGGACATGTTAGGCAAGTGTTTACTTGTCCTGAAAACAATTCACCATTTGGGTATTTTGTTTTTGCAATTTTTCATTTTGCATAAACGAAATTCGATGATATGGCCTTTCGAATATTAGAAGGGGATCTGCACCCATATGCATATATATGTGTATATATATATATATATATATATATAGAGAGAGAGAGAGAGAGAGAGAGAGAGAGAGAAAGGGAGAGAGAGAGAAAGAGAGATGAGAAAAAACTTGTTTTGAAGCTTAGGATTTTTTTTTGGATGGAATACATATTTACTTGTAAAGGGTAAACTGATATGTATATCGGCATTGAGGTTAAATCCCATTAAAATAGTTTAGGCACTAATGCACCTTCAACAAGATGTTCATACATTAGTATTAGGCTAACTACTCTTGAGGGCCATTTTAAGCCTTGCCAGTTAACCCATTTGAGAATCAAACCCTGTACCTTGTGTTTGCAAGGTAACTACTTTAACCATTATGCTTTCCTACCACCCTGAATAGACCACAGTGTGTTGTCTATTGCCTGCTAGTAAAAGTAATTAGAAGAGTTAGATAACTTGTCTCTGTGAAAGAGCTGCAGGAGGACATATTTATAAGGCTTCATTATGAAGTGATTTGACAAAATCAGAATAATGGTAGATGAACTAGACTTAATCATACTGAATAGCATGTCAGGGGATCTGAGTATTGTTATAAAAAGCCATGACAGAATTAAGTTGCAGACAAAAGTCTAAGCATTTTATCACATGAAAGTTAGAAAACTATTCAGCAGCATGATACAAAACTGAATCAATTAGACAGTGCAATAAAAGCACTTGCTCAGAATTTTAAGCGAGAAATGCCTGTATCTTGAGAACAGATACTGCAGAGACAATGTGCACCAGATCAGATGACCAGAGTAGCAAGAGCACGAATTATTAGTTGACCCTAATATTGAACTGTCCTCTCTACTTTGACTTGCAAATACAAATGGCTCACAGAGGAGATCAGAGGGGGTAAAGTTATTGTTCTGTCCACCATTTTATCATCAAGTTCTACCCTTACTGGGCCAGATATTGGATATTAGCTGATGTCAAACAAGCAATAGCCTGTGGTTGGTCTGGTCCTTTCTCATCAAGTCTGCTTTGATGAGTTTACTCATACACCCCTTTACCAACATAAACATCCCTGAGGTCACACCTCTTCTGTGGAATGGGAACAAACACAACGGAATGGACTTTTGATGAGTATGCTCATGAGAAAGAGAAACGGTCCCAGTTGTTGTTGTGGGTCACAGAATATGGATAGTTAACATGTATGGCAAGTGAAGAACAGCTATCGAATCTTTACATTTCACCAGGCATTAGCTGTAGTCATAACTGTTTATCCAGCTGTGTTACTGGTAATGTGGATGGGTCATAGACAAACTTTCTGAGAATAAGAAGATTTCTTCTTTTATAAAAAAAAATATGGTGGGGACTCACTAAAGTGCACCAGAAAAGAAGAACCCATAGTTATTGCTTGGCTAACACCAATAAGGGCAGCAAACCCACAAAATGAAGACACATAGTTTGTGGAAAGCACTATGATACAGATGAAGAGTGATGGCAGATACCGAGGGAATAAGGACATGGAGCAAGTAAAAAAAATATGGGAGCTGCCTACAGAGGCAAAGTAAATGCACAAGTAAACCTGTGAACGACAGACACAGAAAGGGAAGGATTAAGACTATAGGAATCATACCAGGCAAGATATCAGGGACCAGAAAACGCCTGTCCATGTATACATTCAAGCATACACACTCAAAAGTTCTTACCATCCTTTTCAAGCATTCAGTAATACTCGCTTCTCAAATCAAGCAAAGTTGTGCATAATGATCCTGGTGTAAATTGGTATCGACCCATCAAATTATCAAAACTAGCCTTAAAGGTAGCCAAAGTAAAACTTTGTTGAGCTTTATTAGTAATTTATTCCATAGACTGGGAATATGTTGAGTTAAGATTGTATTCCTTCAGTAAGTCTTGTTTATTTCTTGGTGTTAATTTTAGGTCCCTACTGGAAGTGCTTTGCAGAGTCCCTGCATTCGTGAAGAAACAGGAGGTCAGATATGACCGGGTCTTTTGTGATTCAAAAAGTGAGACACAGGTCACCTCAGAGCAGCATGTAGGCTACTGAATGTAATGAAAGTTGTGCTAATCTGTTTGGATAATTGAAAGATTCAAGGCCTTAGGTCTTCATTGTTAGACATATTTGAGGTCTTTCCAGATAAGTAGTATTAAAAGGGCATTGTCAAAGGTATTTGGTGAATTTAAATAGATCAGCAAAGTGGAAGGTTTGACAGACTGCCCAAGAAATCATGAAATCTGTTGGTGGTATGGGTGATTGGGGTTATGGGGAGTGGCTAGATAGATAGTAGAAGGGACTCCAGTCTCACAACTACATAATATGGGACAAACATATCTATTGATAAGGGTATCTTTTAACATGTGGAAAAATGTCAGTAGGAACCAGACTTAACTGTCTGAAGAATCTGGACAAATGGAGTTGCAGGGTAGTGGAGGGATATTACTAGGGAGAATAGGGGTGGTCCACATTATTCTACTCTCACTAGTGGTACCATTTGTCTAGTTATTTAGTGACAGACCCAAAAGCAAAATATACTACAAGAGGCTTAGAGGCATGTGAATGTTTTTTTTTTTTTTTTTTTTTTTTTTGTGGAGAAGTAAGGGTAAAAGGATAGATACATGTCAAGAATGATAAGAGAAAAAAATTTGGAGTATGCCAAATCTAAGGAAGTTTCTTACAATTATATATCTAAGCAATGAAACAACATTTTAAGATTGTTGGTTAATATAACAGCCACTAGGAAAGGACTGAGCCATAGGAATAGGTGGTACTGACAAAGAATTACTAAAGTTAGCAAAGAAACCTTAGCCAAGGCATTGGAAATGGAGGAAGGAAATACTCATTGAGGGACATCAAGATGGAGTGAGCTGAGAAGGTGAGAACGTTATAAATTATTAGGTGAAAAGAATGTGCGGAGTGAATTTGATGAACTTGTGGTAAAGATGGTGGAAAGAAGGACTACCATCTTAGGAGGACTTTCAGGTACAGTGGGTTGCTTCACAAGGAGAATTTCTGACACTTGAGTGGAAGAGAAACACAGTGAAGTCATTTGCAGACATCAGGGACCAATTCCACAGGAAGGCCTGATAAAAATGAGGTCAGATAATTTCACATGATTAACTAAAGGGAAAGCAAGAATTATGTACTGCATTAAGAAGAAGAGGTTTTGAAGAGGCTTTGGGTAGGCTGAGAGACATTGTATAAGGAAAAGACCATCCTGGGGAGAAAAAAAATTTGGACAGAAACAGAAAAAATGGCTAAAGACCTGATCAAGAATAGAGTGATATGAGATAATCAGCTCAGATTTCTTCATTTCCGGAGTCTGTTATCTGAAGGAGAGTATAGGAGATTCCAGCACAAGGATGTAGAAAACATGTAATATGAGGAGTGACTGCAGAAAGGTTAAAAGTAAAGGGTGGGAGGTTGGCATAATAGTTAAGGTGTTTACCTTACAGACACAAGGTGCAGGCTTTGATTCTCACATGGGGCAGTTAGCCTAGTACTAATCTATGAACCTATGAGCTGTGAAAAAAGACAGAGTGATATCTCAAGTTACATATTAGAAGGGAGTACTTGAAGAATAGTCCTTTTTTATTTCAGGTCTGGATGTTGAACAAACTGGTAGGATCAAGAAAGAAAAAGTGTGGTATTGTTGTGGGTTACCTAAGTCTGCCAAGACATACCATATCTATTGACATTTTCAAAAAAGATAATTTCTGAAAACTATCAATAAAAAAAACTATAAAAAACACAAAATAGTATTTTGTGTGGGGGGCATGCTTCTCTGCATATCTTGTTTGGGGGTCTTTTCCCCCACAACAACCTAAATTATATATACCAACACCATGGATGCACCATAGTGGAGAAAAGGACAAAAACCCTTCAGACGTTCATATTTATCTCATTCTGTTCAACACATTGTAATAAACTTACCAAAACATTACATTTTCAACAGAAGACAGTTAATCAAAGAAGCACAGGAAGTTGAATTGGCTGCTCATCAAGTTAGTAATCCATTTTATTGCAGCTTATTTGAAAACTTTCTTAATGGCAATTGCTGTAAAGGCTGAGTCCAGTATAGAGATTTTGAAGAAAAAAAGATGAGTAGGACACAGTGAGAGATGTAGCTGGAAAGGGTGGGAAAATGGATGGAGTGAGGTATCAGGGCAGCAAATCACTGAGATGGAGAGATAAAAGGGCTGGGGGTTACAGACCACAACCACACACAGAGTAGAATGGTTTAAAAGTCATCCCCATTTTGCTATAGGGACAACACAAACATGTCACTTCACCATGAATGTCGAAGTAAAGTCCCTGAGACAGACCAGTTGGCAGACAGTACCTCTGTGTGAGTACTGAGAATTCATGCATGAAGACCCCATTACTTGTCATATTGCATTCTCAAGCACATCACACAAGTGGCACTGCCATGCAATACTGTGTTTTGGATATGCATCTCCACCTGTATCATTATACTGGTACTATAAGCAGGTTCCATTTCTGCACTACCAGTGTTTTCAGGTGGAGTTGTTGAGCCAGATGACTTTGGGTGGACTCAGTGGGTCTGCCAAGACTATTGCAGGAATAGCTGATGATATTCATTATCACAGAAAGTTTCAGAACATTATTGCCTGCTAATGATGTAGTAGGAGTCCATTAAATTAACTCCCTTGGCATGAGGAACTGTGTAGGGCATATCCAACCCACTGGTACAATGTCATACCCAGGTGCAGTGTTCTAACTCATAGTTGAGGTAACTTTGCTGGATTGAAGAAGCTATAGGCTTTTATTGGGTGTGTATATAATGTGTGCATAAGTGGTCAAGCATTTACCAGCTTCCTCTTTCTAATAGAGACATAGGTGCCAAACCAAGGATAAATTTACAATGCTATATCCACTAGTCCAAGCCACACTTGAATACCTGCAGGAAGAACTCTACTTTACTTCAATGGGAGGTCTGTTCAGAGAAGGGGTAAACTCTAAGACAAATGTATGCCCCTTCAACATGTCTTATTTATGTTGTATAACAGGTTTTGGTCCCTAGATTGCATATTTTTCTGATGCTGTATATTTTGCAGATGTACAAAGGGTCCAACAGGCCATAAGCAAACTTTACAACAACAGTAAGAAACTGTTGCAGAAAAGAGGAAAATCCCAGGATGCAAAAAACTCCCTTACCAGCCTCAATAAGAAGCAGAGATCCCTCATAAAATCCTCCAAAGCTAGTTATGAAAATAAAATTGCCAAAGATTCCAAAGACAACCACAAGGCATTCTATAGCTATGTCAAGAATCTAAATGGCAGTGCTCAGTCTGCTCTGAGCTACAACAGAATGGCATTAAATATACTGATCCCAAGGATATTGCCAATATCCTGGCATATCGATTCAGTGCAAGCTTCACCCCCTCTGACCCCCTAAAGGGCCCATCTCAATACCGAAAGATTGCCAAATTCCGGTAATAACAGCTACATGGGTAAAAACTGCACTCTCCAAAGCTAAGAATACAGCATACGTGGGACCAGATGACATGCCAGGCTATGTACTACATGAATTACAAAATAAACTAGCACCTCACCTAAGTGTCATGTTTAATCATAGCCTCACTTCAGGCTTTGTGCCCACTGAGTGGTGCACAGCTGCAGATATCACAGTCCACAAGGTGGGATCCACCTTGGATCTTGGGAACTACCACCCTATCAGTCTGACGAGCCTGATCTGCAAGGCCATGGAATGTATTATCATGGAACTTATAAACACAGACATTGTTCATAGGTTCATAGGTGAATACTAGGCTAATAGCCTTGAAGGGGCATTCTAAGCCTAGCCAATAACCCAAGGTCAGAATAAAACCCTTTACCTTGAGTCTGTAAGGAGAAGACTTTAACTATTATTCCAAACTCAGCCCCTCAACCTACAAACACTGAACCCCACCCAGTTTGGATTTGTGAAGGACCAATCTTGTCTCCTGAACCTGATTGAATTCTTAGAATCAGTCTCTAGAGGTGTGGACGAGGGTTGGGCAGTCCACACAGCCTATCTGGACCTTGCTAAGGCCTTCTACACCATTCCCCACTCTGGAATCATAGATAAACTTACTAAGTTGGGCATTAATCCCTATGTCACTCGATGGGTTGCCAACTGGCTTACTGACAGAACCCAGACTGTAAAAGTAGCTGACTCCAAATCCAGCTCCAGACAAGTGACAAGTGGAGTACCTCAGGGTTCAGTCCTGGGACCACTCTCGTTTGGCATCTACTTCTCTGAAGTATGGGCCAACAATAAGGGACTCTGGCTAACAAAGTTCATAGATGACTGCAAACTGGGAGCCATTATTGAATCCCCAAATGATGTGGATATTCTACAAAAGGGCCTTACAGAAACAAATACTTGGTGCCAGAGCCATGGGCTCAAGGTCAATGCCAAGAAATGTATAGTTATCCCCTTTGGGAAAAAAAACATGTACCCGTGAATTACCACATAGGTGGCAGTACAGTAAACACTGAAAGTGTGATAAGAGACTTAGAGACACAGGTGGACAGTGGTCTCACCTTTGATAACCACATCACCACAACAGTCAGGAAATCCTTTTATGTGACACACCTCATCTCTAAGGGCTTTTCATCCAGAAAAAAAGGAGGTCATTGTCCCACTGTACTCATCCCTCATTAGCCCCATTATTGAATACAATGCCCCATTTGGTATGTACCTCTCAAGACATCTGCAACAACTGGAAAGGCCACAGAAATACCTCACTAAAAGAATTACAGGCCTAAAGCAGATGCCCTACACTGACCACCTTAAAAAGGTCCAGCTATACTCTGTTGCATATCGTCTACTCAGAGGCGATCTCTGCTTAACATAAAAGGCCATGTCAAACCCAGACCTGTTGGACATGCTACACTTAAAGATATCCCAATCCCTCAGAGCCATATGCTCCAGGGATCTAAACCTTGTCATCACAATGAACAAAACATGCTGGAGGGATAGGTTCCTGGCCCAGAGACTCCCCAGACTCTGGAATAGACTGCCCATACATGTCAAGCAGAGCACCTCTTTGGCCCTCTTCAAAAGGAACCTTAACAATTGGATGGGAGATAGGAAATTCACCGAGAGTATCACATCAGTTGCCCTGCTGGACAGGGGGCCAGGGAAGTAAATATTGTCAGATGAAATAGCCAAGAAATTGTTATGCTTAGGCTTATATAGGCCCAAGGATCGATAGCCTAGTACCAGCCTATGAACCTATGAGATCAAAGGAAACTTTGTTGGCTTGGAATAGCTGTACGAGACCAGAGGATGAAGAACTATAGGAAGGAATGGTAGACTCTAAGGTGGTCTGCAAAGGACATGTTTACAACATGCATTCTTTTTGCAATAAACCTCTGTGGATATTCTAGCTGTTGCATATGCCTCATGAGGTACATACAGAAAGATGGGTTGTACTCAATGGTGGACTGATAAATGCTGAGATTTGTGATTATTTGTGTCCCTATAAACTGTCTCGCTTTATGATGTTTATTCCTTCATTAACTGAGTAGATGATGTTATCCTTAAACCCATTTCTGCCACAACTTGGGTGTGAATGCACACAGTTTTACATTGAATTTATACGAAAAGCATACAAATATTTGAGCATTATCGGACAACATGCAGATATTTCATAGATATGCATTTCAGGTACATTAATATTACAAAACATTCTAAATTACAGTGAAATTCAACTACATTCAAAATACCCTAGAAATATGACATGGCACAATGATTATATGAATTACAATTTTATGGAATGGCTATAGTTATATACATCAGAATTTCTGTTTGTAAATATACAAATGCCATGATCTGTATATAGATTGATTTACTGAAAATGTATTATGTTATTGATAGGCAACAATTGTTGGAGTGTGCTGTTCTGGTGGCATAAAGGGATAAAGCCCTGTCTAAAACCTTGGTGAAATGGGTTCAATAAGTGTCTCTAGTGACTGATTGTGTGGCAGGGAGGGATGGGTATTACCATCCTGTACCTATGAACCACTTACCATGTCTATCCTTGGAGGAGGATTGGGAAGGGACATTGGTAGGTGTGCCTAAAGAGTATATAGGTTGAAGACTTGGTTGAGCTGCTGTGGAGGTGGGACAATATGTCTTACATCTCCATTGCATATCTGCCCCCTAGGCTTTACCATTAGGTACAGAAGGGAGTGGGAAGAAACAGATAGACCCTAAGTAAAAAAAAAAAAAACGTTGCCCTGAATGGATGCACAGAGATAACTAGCCCCTGGATAAATAGTTTGCAACCAGCCCCAGCAACACCAGATTAAGTCTGGGGGAGATGATGAAGCAGCTGGCAGACCTGGCACAGACAAGTATCATAGTGCTGGGCCAGTATAATGAAGGGCAGTGGTAGTGGGGAGCAAAAAAAAAATTGTTGGACTATCTTTTTAATAAAGCATGAGGATTTATTTGATGAATGATGTAATTCACTAGTTATTATTAATAATACATGTGAGTATCTTTAAAAATACAAGTATAGAGCAGTGTCACTTCAAATGATTTAACTTGAAAATCCAACTTAATCTAAACAATTTAAGAAGTACTGCAAGTCTATGGAGGGACCATAGAATTAAATAATTGTCACCCATGCAGCAGTGTTATCATTCTAAGTAACTGTGCCTAGCCTTTGCATATGTTTGATAAACACCTCCAATCCCAGTACACCTTTTTTACCCTTCACCTTCTCAAAGGTGAATAAACCAACATCTTTCCTATAGTTCTTCATCCCCTGGATGTATCTCTTTCCTTCGACCCACTACAATTTTCTCAAACCAAAAAAAATCACTGTTCCAATGTTCACCAAAACACCAAAAATACAGAAAAGATTGAAAGAGGCACAGATCCGTAATCCACACAAAATCCTTTATTAAAATGACTCTTCAGTCCAATAAAATGCAGAAACAATAAATTTGACTATACAGTCCACTAATGCGATTACACCAGCACTGCGTTTTCATTTAAACAACTTCATCAGATGGAGACAAATGCATACCTACACAAAAACACTCCTTATATATTCATCAAAATAATTAAGCAATTAGTTAATTAAAGGGAACAAGATACTTAAACATTTAAAGGGGTAAGACTTATAATGCATTCAACACATACATTAAAATATATTATAATGGATTCCCCCCATGCTGACCTAATACATTAATGAATTAATAAATTAATATTAATATCAAAATTTAATAAAAACTTGATAATAACTTAATCTAATAAAACAAACTAAATTCTTTAATACAACCAGCTAAAGCATTACAGCTTGTGGTATCCTATACTACCAACACTTTATAATGTAAACTGATTTTAATACACATTTAAAATAAGATAAAATATAGAAAAAAAAATAAAAAAAAAATAAATAAAAAATAAAAATAAAAAAAAACAAAACATAAAATGAAAACACTTAAAGCTTAGCTGATCTCAGCTTGAGTACAGGTGCTAAAGAGATGGCATCGTTTAGACTTGGAGGTTTATTCGCCTCCAAGGAAAGCTGCCACAACAGCTCTTTATACTCAATCAAAGTTTCCCATAGCCCACCTCTTACATCCTTTTCCACTACTTCCACCACAAAGAAGCTAAATTTAGCTTCCTAGCAAATTAATTTATGTCGGTATAAAGCATTATTAGTACATTTTGTTTTTATCTCATAGTAATGCTCATAAATTCTATTTTTTAACTTTCTTTCTGATTTCCCTATATAAAATACATCACAATGATCACACAAACCTAAATAAACTATCCCAGAGGTGTGACAGTTCACAAAATATTTGCTCTGGATCAATCTGTCCCTGCTCTCTAAAAAAATTGTTTGCTTAGTACAAATAAATGGGCATTGGGAACACCTTCCACATTTAAAGGTTCCTAGTTTCCCTTCCTTAACTTTTTTCATACCATATTTACCCTCCAGGATAGTCTTTAAGCTTTTGCCCCTTCTATATGTACATTTCAAAGGTTCTTCAAATATGCATTTCAAATCCGAAATCTGACCAAACCTATACCATTCTTCCTCCAAAATCTTCCTAATTCTAGGTGCACTACCATTATAATCAACTACAAAATTGCTAACTACAATTTTCTCTTAACCTAAATCCCCGGTTTTTGGTTTATTTTCTCCTGTAAGCATATCAAATTATTCTTTTTCTATTTCACTCTCTTTGACTTATTCTTTCCATCTTCTCCTGTAAATTGCTTTAAGTTCAGCTTTATATTACATCTTCAGTTTACCATTAACCACCTCTATTCTTCTATTTATATATCCTTTCTCATTTCCCTCCTTTTTAAGAGACTCTTTCCTTCCATCACCCTTCTCCTGCCTTTTGGCATAGGGATCCCCCTAGTATATATTACTAATTATTTGATACATAACTATTTAATACCCTTGTTCTCAAATACCCATCCCTTCTTTTATTCCCTTGTTAGCTTTTAGACCCCTTTATAGTTCATCAGTGTCCTGTCACCATGACTATTGTTTGACATGAAATTTGACTATCTTTCATTATCCTTGTGTCAGAAACCCCACTTCATTCCCATCTCTCGTCATTAACTCTCTGCTCCCCACACAAGTTCTTCTAAACCTCCCTTGTGTCTTTCACCTCTTCATTCCATCTGTTTGCAATTTCTTTTCTATCCATCCTGAAGTTATAAATACCTTTAAATTCTCCACCTTTGTCTCTGTTCACCCCTTTCTGTCCCAAACTAACAAAATTATCAGCCATCTACCACCTCATAGCCATATACTTCTTCCCATATCTTTTTTTTTTATCTGTCTTCAAATTTCATCCCCCTGAGTACAGAACCACTCTAGAGGGAGGATATCTGTCTCTGGCATCCTGCATATCAAACAATCCACTGTGTCACATCAACTTTTTGGGCCTTATACCATCTTTAGAAAAGCCACATATTGAAATCACAAGCAAGTACATTTTTGGAAGCTTGCTGTCCATCCTTCAAGCTTCTTCCCAAGACTCCTCCACATGTCACTGTATTTCCAAATACCAGCCACTTCTCTACTTTGCTATGCATTCTTTCTGCCTTTCTCCTCCACATTTGTACAAATGCACAGATCCTGCAAACATATTTCATACCCCTATAGCCAGTCCACCCCCTTTAATGCTGTACACTGCAACCGACTTGTAAAACAAATATTCATCTTTGCCTCATTTCCGCATTGTCACCCACCAATTAAATGCATCAACTCCTCCCCACATTTTTCTTCATAAAAAGATCTGATTTCCTTATTCAACCGATCATCATTCCCTTCCTTTCTTCCTGCTCCATAGTTATGTACCCTTAAGACACCTGTCTATCAGTTCTTCAAAATTATTTTCAACTTTTTCAAATAAGCCACCCTTATCTAGATTCTGAACCCTCAACCAACTTACCAGTCAAATCCTGTCCCCCTCCATTCCTTTAAATCTTCTAGGTCATATTTATGACTGCAGTATAGTACTGGATGTTGGGCATATGGCATCTACCTCATGGCTTACTTAGCCTAATGCAACTTTTATAAGATACCGCTCTCCTCCCTTTCCGAGAAAATATGTCTTTACTTATATATTGAGGCACCTTCCCTTGTGGACTGACAGTCTCTCTACCTCAAGGTGAATTCTCAGCATATTAATATTATATTTTAAATTTTTAAAGCTATTCTCTAATCATAACCTGCAGCGCCACATATTTTTTGTTTGTTTAGTGGGAATTCTTAATAACTGCAGGATAAAGTTTTAACTCCAAAATATTTCCCTCTTTGAACACCAAAACCCCATTACCCTCCTACCTTTTCCTACCCTAATCAACAATGATGTTTTGGAAAGGAAAGTGAGTTCTTATTCCTGACAACAATCCTTAAAACATCCATAACCCCTGTTAGTATCTTGACAACATCTGCCAATATTAGGCAACTATACTCGGTTAGATTTACAATACCTCTAGCCTTTCCCTCCCAGAACTCACTGAAAATATCATTACCTTCTTGGCAGTCTCTCTGTCAACACAATAAATAAACATAGAGAAAGTGTCCATCCCTGCATTTTGTGTCTTCTCAACCTCACTTGGTCAGAAACCTCGTGTTTACCATGAACATCACTTAGGACTTTTTACATGCTGTCCATACTCTGCATATAATCTACCTTTCCCAATTAACTGTTTAAGGGTTTAGTATAAAACATAAGTACAGTAAGAGAAAGTATCCATTTTGATGGAATTGTGAATTAATAAAAATGCACAAGAAAAATAAAACTTTTTTTGAGTCTCCCAAAGATTTTCTAGTATCATAAATGAGATAGCTGAGCAAAGTAAGTAAGACCTTGGAAAACAAAGTTATGCATAAGAGTGAACTATAAAAGAACATTGGCAATGGACACTAGTAATGAAAAATAATATTACAAATATAATAACAATAATAATAATAATAGTAGTAGTAGTAAAGCAAATTACCAAGTAAGAGCTTTAAAAATTAACAATGCTTTAGTTAAACACATCTTGACAATATCCAATTAATTCAAAAAGTATTTCATATTTGATAGCAACACTTCCTCTGATAGAAGGTTTGATCCACAGGTTCTAATGGTAAAGTGCTTCCCATAAATAACAAGTACATCTGTTGAGGAAGCAATAAAATGAGTCAACACAAATTCATCAGCTGATCCAAATTATATACCAACCATATTGCTATACAACTTGAAAAACAGTCTTGCTTCAAAAATGAAAAATGTTTTAATTCACTACCATGTTAAAGACTATATTTCCTATGGTGTGGAAGATATCTCATATCGCTCTCTCTCACACACACACACACACACACACACACACACACACACACACACACACACACACACACACAGATAAAGGGTAAAAGGTATGAGGTAAATAATTAATTATATGCTGATTAGCTTAATGTCAATTTTGGGTAAGTATTTTGATATGTATGTCATTGATATAATAAATACAAAAAGCAAAATGATACTATTAGATATTATTCAACATGGCTTTATAGGTGCATGGCTTTATAGGTGCATTTTTAAGCACCAGGGCTTCAGGCCAGTTATTTTACATTAAGAAGGTTCGTGGTCTGCACTCTTGTGGGAGAAGAGGCTGGACTCTACCCTTCTGAGCTGGGAATTTCTGGTTAAAGGCTTATAGTGCCTGCATATTTGAACTATTTCTTACTGTAATTGGTACACCTTGTTTGCTGTAGCATAGAGTAGATCCAGGCCTGCTGAATCTAGTTTTGTTTGTATGCTTGTTATTTCCCTGAAAAGCTAATTCCACCTAAAACGCGGCTTTTCAGCGCTTCTGTGGATCCCTAGTGATATCTGCATTGCTTACTGTACTTATTTCCTTGTTTCACTTGAAAGAAAGTTACTGTTTGTCATTTTTGCATTTAAGTTACCTGGCACTTGCTCACTAAAGCAATTATATAAGTCAGCATTAAAAAATTAAAAGCACCACACCCTCACAAACTCCCCCTGGAGTACCTTGCTCCCCATTGGCCATTTTTTTTCAATTATAAGGAAATTCCCAGTACTATTCTAGCATGTCCAAAGGTCAGTTGTCAATCTCCTCTCCAGTCCAGCTGGTGAATCTGGGAATCTTGAGGCAATGTTACAACTGCCTCATGTACACAGACAACCCTCTCCTCCTCCCAACAAATTCCAACACATGTGAGAGATGCAACCATATAGCCAAACTGGAGGCTAAGCTCTCTCAACTCAGTACTGGCGTAACCAGTCAGGAGGAGAAGGAAACCACACTCACTACAATTCCAGTCTCACATAGACCTACCACGACAGGAAACCAAACACATACACACACAAAAACATACTTGGAGGCTCTAAATAAAAACCTGCCTAAGCAGCAGAGACCTCCAAAGCACCCAAGCAACCGCTACCCCAAAACAAAATACGTGCAACACATAGCTCACAAAGCCAGTGTGCCGAACAGTCACAGCCCTTAAGGCTAAACAACACACTTGTAATAGGTGACTCTATCATCAGGCACACTGACATCCCACTCACCAGGCTGAACAAGGAGAAGGTCACGGTGAGCTGCCTGTCGGGTGCTAGGATCCACCACATAACACAAGCACTCAGGTCACTCCAAGGCAAGTACAAATATGACTCAGTCATTGTCCATGCTGGTGTGAATGACCTGAGACGTACCTCCCTGGACTACATGAAAAGAGACATAGAGGAGCTCTCTGAGCATGTAGTCCAGGCTGGTATGACCCTGACCTTGAGTAGCATCTTACCCTCACCAAGAATGATGCCACAGTATGAAGACAAGATTATCAATTTCAACAATTGGCTTAAGTATTGGTGTCAGTCAAAGGGGATCCAGTGCCTGTCAGCTTCGCTAGGGACGGCTTGCACCTGTGACCCCTGGGCTTTCGGATATTGGCAAAGGCTCTTGTTACCCCATAGTGCCTTTTTTAGGCAAGGCTCAAAAGAAAACCCCACCTTCATAGGTATCACAAGGGAGAAGAAACTAAGAGTAATGCTACTCAACGCCAGAAGTCTAAACCTCAAGATGCATGCACTCGAAACTCTCCTTAGCATGGAGAACATCGATATCTGTGCAGTAACAGAAACCTGGTTCAAGGCTCTCGAGAGCACCCCAACACTAATAGGTTATACCTCATACCATGCTTTTCGGCCCCAAAACTTGGACCGAACCACAAAAGGAGGGGGAGTATCAATATTCGTCAAAGATAGCCACACCTCCAGGTTGGTGGCACAGCACGAAGCATCAGAGACTATCCATGTGCAACTAACAGTGGGTAAAACTGCCTTCCAGTTTATAGCCTGCTACAGATCACCCTCCCAAACCCAGGAACCCCACTCGGCCTTCCAGAGAACACTGGAAAATATGAAGGTCTCTCCAAACTCCATTATATTGGGTGACTTCAACTACCCAACCATAGACTGGGAGCATTACTCTAGCTCCAACACCCTAGCCCAAAGGTTCCCAGAATTTATAAACTCAAATGCTATGGAACAACTTGTTACCACTCCCACAAGAGGGGAAAACATACTGGACCTGATCATCACCAACATGGGGACTCTGTGCTCCAGACCAGAAGTGTATCCCTCACTGGTAAGATCAGACCATAAACTAATCTCACTGGATATTCACATCCCGACCCCACCCCATGCCCAGAAAACCACAGTGAAAAACTTCTCTAAAGCAAATTTCACACTCCTCAAAACCAAGGTGGAATCCTTCAAAGCCCCTGAGCCTGTGGATAATACGGCCCAGACTGCAAAATCCTTTATAAACGCATTCTATGAACACCTTCAGGAATGCATGGATCATGCAACCCCAAATAAAACCAAGACACAATCCTCCAAAGGCAGATGTCCTGTCTGGTGGACCCCAGCCATAAACAAACTATACAATAGAAGGAGGAAGCTACTACATGACGGAGCAAAATCCCAAAAAGGGAAGGCATCTCTGATCAGTATTAGCAAAAAACTACGGGCACTCATAAAATCGTCTAAGGCCAGCTTCAAGAGAAAAATTGCACAGGACACTAAGGATAATCACAAGGCTTTCTTTAGTTATGTTAGGAACCTGGGTGGGAATTCCCAGATATGCTCAGAATTAGTCCAAAATGACAAAAAATACACCGAACCCACAGACATTGCCAACATCTTAGCTGACAGGTTCAGCACAAACTTCTCCCCCCCCCACCAAAAGGGCTAATATCTATCCCAGCAGAGTGCTGCCCCCCTGACATCTCAGATGCTCAGGTAAGAGCTGCCCTCTCCAAAGCAAGAAATACAGCATCAATGGGACCAGACGGTGTCCCGGGCTGTGTCCTACATGAACTCCAAGAAGAGCTAAACCCAAACCTAAAACTACTGTTCAATCTCAGCCTTACTACAGGATATGTACCCAAAGAGTGGTGTACAGCAACAGTGGTCCCTCTCCACAAAGGTGGTGCCTCAACAGATCCTGGAAACTATCGTCCCATAAGTCTCACTAGCTTGGTCTGCAAAGCTATGGAAAGGATCATCATGGACCTTATAAATAAAGATATTGGGGACCTGCAGACACTGGATCCTACCCAGTTCAGCTTTGTTAAGGGCAGATCCTGCCTCTTGAACCTGGTTGATTTCTTTGAAACAGTCACCAAGGCCATTGACAAGGGGAAGGTGGTCCACACAGCCTACCTGGACCTCGCAAAAGCCTTTGATACAATACCCCACTTGGGCATTATAGATAAGCTCACCAGCTTAAATATAAACCCCTATGTCACTAGATGGGTTGCAAACTGGCTGAAGGACAGAACCCACATGGTTAGAATAGCTGGAGCCATGTCAGACTCCAAACCAGTTACAAGTGGCGCCCCACAAGGCTCAGTCCTGGGACCTCTCTTGTTCGGTATATATTTCTCGGAGGTACAGGCCAACATGGAAGGACTGTGGCTGACCAAGTTTGCAGATGACTGCAAACTGGGTGCCATAATAGACACTCCAGCCGACACAAGCATCCTCCAAAAGGGCCTCATAGAAACAGACAACTAGTGCCAGAGCCATGGCCTCAAGCTAATCGCCAAAAAGTGTATAGTCATCCCCTTTGGCAAAACAGTGCCCACAAATTACCACATAGGTGGTAATCCATTAAGTACAGAAGAAGTAATTAGGGACCTGGGGACCCAAGTTGATAGCAATCTCTCATTTGACAACCACGTGGCCAAAGTGGTTAGAAAAACATTTTATATAGCCCACCTAATCATGAAGGGATTCACATCTAGATCAGGGGAGGTCATCGTGCCTCTTTACTCATCCCTCATCAGACCCATAATTGAGTACAATGCCCCTTTTGGGATGTACCTTACCAGACACCTGCAGCAACTGGAAAGACCCCAAAAGTACCTCACCAAGAGGGTCAAGGGGCTCAAACAGATGCCATATGCTGCCCGGTTAAATAAACTCCAGCTCTACTCAGTGGCATACCGCCTGCTCAGAGGTGATCTGTGCCTGACGTATAAAGCCATGTCCAACCCGGAATTAATGGACATGCTGCACCTCAGAAAATCCAAATCCCATCGAGCTACGGCCGAGGGACTTGAACCTCAGCACTGAAATAAATAGGACATGCTGGAGGGACAGATTCATAACCCAGAGGCTCCCTTCACTCTGGAATAAAATCCCAGTCCAGGTTAGGCAGAGTCCCTCATTAACTCTCTTCAAGAGGAATCCAGCAAGCATCAGAGACTATCCATGTGCAACTAACAGTGGGTAAAACTGCCTTCCAGTTTATAGCCTGCTACAGATCACCCTCCCAAACCCAGGAACCCCACTCGGCCTTCCAGAGAACACTGGAAAATATGAAGGTCTCTCCAAACTCCATTATATTGGGTGACTTCAACTACCCAACCATAGACTGGGAGCATTACTCTAGCTCCAACACCCTAGCCCAAAGGTTCCCAGAATTTATAAACTCAAATGCTATGGAACAACTTGTTACCACTCCCACAAGAGGGGAAAACATACTGGACCTGATCATCACCAACATGGGGACTCTGTGCTCCAGACCAGAAGTGTATCCCTCACTGGTAAGATCAGACCATAAACTAATCTCACTGGATATTCACATCCCGACCCCACCCCATGCCCAGAAAACCACAGTGAAAAACTTCTAAAGCAAATTTCACACTCCTCAAAACCAAGGTGGAATCCTTCAAAGCCCCTGAGCCTGTGGATAATACGGCCCAGACTGCAAAATCCTTTATAAACGCATTCTATGAACACCTTCAGGAATGCATGGATCATGCAACCCCAAATAAAACCAAGACACAATCCTCCAAAGGCAGATGTCCTGTCTGGTGGACCCCAGCCATAAACAAACTATACAATAGAAGGAGGAAGCTACTACATGACGGAGCAAAATCCCAAAAAGGGAAGGCATCTCTGATCAGTATTAGCAAAAAACTACGGGCACTCATAAAATCGTCTAAGGCCAGCTTCAAGAGAAAAATTGCACAGGACACTAAGGATAATCACAAGGCTTTCTTTAGTTATGTTAGGAACCTGGGTGGGAATTCCCAGATATGCTCAGAATTAATCCAAAATGACAAAAAATACACCGAACCCACAGACATTGCCAACATCCTAGCTGACAGGTTCAGCACAAACTTCTCCCCACCAAAAGGGCTAATATCTTTCCCAGCAGAGTACTGCCTCCCTGACATCTCAGATGCTCAGGTAACAGCTGCCCTCTCCAAAGCAAGAAACACAGCATCAATGGGGGCAGACCGTGTCCCGGGCTGCGTCCTACATCAACTCCAAGAGCAGCTAAACCCAAACCTAAAACTAATGTTTAATCTCAGCCTTACTACAGAATATGTACCCAAAGAGTGGTGTACAGCAACAGTGGTCCCTCTCCACAAAGGTGGTGCCTCAACAGATCCTGGAAACTATCGTCCCATAAGTCTCACTAGCTTGGTCTGCAAAGCTATGGAAAGGATCATCATGGACCTTATAAATAAAGATATTGGGGACCTGCAGACACTGGATCCTACCCAGTTCAGCTTTGTTAAGGGCAGATCCTGCCTCTTGAACCTGGTTGATTTCTTTGAAACAGTCACCAAGGCCATTGACAAGGGGAAGGTGGTCCACACAGCCTACCTGGACCTCGCAAAGCCTTTGATACAATACCCCACTTGGGCATTATAGATAAGCTCACCAGCTTAAATATAAACCCCTATGTCACTAGATGGGTTGCAAACTGGCTGAAGGACAGAACCCACATGGTTAGAATAGCTGGAGCCATGTCAGACTCCAAACCAGTTACAAGTGGCCCACAAGGCTCAGTCCTGGGACCTCTCTTGTTCGGTATATATTTCGGAGGTACAGGCCAACATGGAAGGACTGTGGCTGACCAAGTTTGCAGATGACTGCAAACTGGGTGCCATAATAGACACTCCAGCCGACACAAGCATCCTCCAAAAGGGCCTCATAGAAACAGACAACTAGTGCCAGAGCCATGGCCTCAAGCTAATCGCCAAAAGTGTATAGTCATCCCTTTGGCAAAACAAAGTGCCCACAAATTACCACATAGGTGGTAATCCATTAAGTACAGAAGAAGTAATTAGGGACCTGGGGACCCAAGTTGATAGCAATCTCTCATTTGACAACCACGTGGCCAAAGTGGTTAGAAAAACATTTTATATAGCCCACCTCATCATGGAGGGATTCACATCTAGATCAGGGAGGTCATCGTTCCTCTTTACTCATCCCTCATCAGACCCATAATTGAGTACAATGCCCCTTTTGGGATGTACCTTACCAGACACCTGCAGCAACTGGAAAGACCCCAAAAGTACCTCACCAAGAGGGTCAAGGGGCTCAAACAGATGCCATATGCTGCCCGGTTAAATAAACTCCAGCTCTACTCAGTGGCATACCGCCTGCTCAGAGGTGATCTGTGCCTGACGTATAAAGCCATGTCCAACCCGGAATTAATGGACATGCTGCACCTCAGAAAATCCAAATCCCATCGAGCTACGCGCTCGAGGGACTTGAACCTCAGCACTGAAATAAATAGGACATGCTGGAGGGACAGATTCATAACCCAGAGGCTCCCTTCACTCTGGAATAAAATCCCAGTCCAGGTTAGGCAGAGTCCCTCATTAACTCTCTTCAAGAGGAATCTTGATGAGTGGATGGGAGATCGTAGTTTACCCCAGGCATCACTTCTGTGTCACTGTTAGTCAGAGGCACAGTATACTAACCTTGAAAAAGGGCATAGCAAAATTAATTTAATATGCGTGGCAAAAACCATACACACTCTAGCTAGGCTTATAAATGCCCTGTGGCAGATAGCCTAGTATGAACCTATGAACCTAATACTTAGTAACTTTACATAATTATATGACCAAATTGCCAAGGCAAATTATTTAGATTATCATCAGGTGTAATTTACTTAGTGCTTGCAAAAGACTTTGATTCCCTACATTTTTCTTTTTTTTTCAATAATCATTTTTTATTATTTTTCACAACCATATTACAAATTCACACATTATATACAATATATACAAAATGCTTCCATTGGTTAATTTCACATATATATCAACCTCATGTATTGATCAAAGGTACAGCACTCACAATCAAAAGGAAAATAATAATAAAAAAAAAAAATCCAACATTAACAAATCCAAGCCAACAATCTGTCTTTTCTGTACATTTTCTATCTAATCTAAGGTTGATTTAGACTATATTCTGGTTCCCGAGAAAAAGTGGATAGTAACCTCTTAAGCCAAAATAATATTAAAATTTGCTCCCAGATTTTTATGTTGTTGATATTTTTCTTGTGATCACTAATTAACAGTTTATGCGCTAAGATGTGTTTTATTGCGAACAATCTGAAATTTTCCCACGATGTCTGGGCTGGGTTCAACCAATTTGTGGCTATATATAATTTCATTAATAGGCAAATATTCATAATTACAATCGTTTTGATTTATTTAGATTCTCCGGGGAATATGAAGAATCATAAACTCGCAACAGAGTGTTGAATTTTGGTAACCCATTTTTGTAACTGCAATTTTAATGAATTCCACAATTTATAAATGCACTTACAACTCCAGAACATGTGAAGCAAATCTGCTGTCTGATCAAAGCAATGTGGGCATATGGGTGAATTCTTCGCATCAAATTTGTGCAAAGTGAGGCGCGTATAGTATGCATTGTTAAATATCATCAGCTGCGTAAATACCAATTTCTGAAGGGATACGGACTTTAATGTTAATTTAAATGCCTCCAATATCTTATTGTCGTCTGGGAATATCAATTTCTCTCTCCAGTAACTCGATAAAAGAATATAATTATTATACTTCCTCTCTTTTATCAATTTATATGCTGCGGTTATATATTTTCTATCCTGCAACAGCGCTTCCCATAGATTACGAGAAATGATTAAATCTTCCCCTTTCATTTCAAAGTTGTCAAAATAGTTTATAACCAAGTCTTTTAGCTGTCTTACTATAGTTAAATAGGAAATAGGGAGTTCTATTTCTTTTAAAATATCCTGTACTGGTACTCCTAGAAAAGGATATAAATCGAGTACAGTTAACTCCATGATTAAAGGGAATTTCTTTAGATCAATCAATTGACCACCAATTGTTAAATTTGGGTTCCTATGAAACGGTTGGAAAACCATCATATATTTTAGTAAATTTAAGGAAGTGAAAAGAGTTTGAATTGCCATTACATAACTTTTAATGTGCTCCATTAGCTTATATTTACTCATTGTCCAATTATTTAAAAAGGGTAATGCTTTAGCGTTGACTCCCACTTCATTTATATGCTTGTATGTTAAGAGCACCCATTTGGGTGTCCATTTTCTATTATCACTATCGAAGTAAGACGTCTTTAAAATCCTATTGGCCTGAATCACTAAATAGTACATTTCGAAATCCGGTAATTCCAGCCCCCCCTTATTTTTTGGAGCCATCAATTTTTCATATGAAATTCTCGTCTTCCTAGGTTCCCAAAGAAATCTTCCCAATCTTATATGAAGCTATTTGAAGAATGTTTTGGTAATTCTGAGTTGTGCAGCTCTAAAAATATATAACATTCTAGGAAGAACATTCATTCTTATGATAGCTGCTCTTGCCATCATCGGTAACTTCAATCTACTCCATCTTTCAAGATCCAATGTTATTTGATCTGTAGTTGACTGATTCCCTACATTTTTCATCAGTTATAAAAGCACTCATTTATGCAAAGTTTAATCCATACATCATCAGAATGGCTGACAGGGAGGACTCAAGCAGTGGCAGTTAAAGGAACAATATCAGAGTACCAGCCTGTTACTTTAGAAATACCACAAGGTAGCGTTGTTGCCTCACAGCAAGAGATTCTCTGGTTCGAGTCTTGGCTGGGGTGCTTTCTGTGTAGAGTCTGCATGTCCTCCTTGCATTCATGTGGGTTTCCTCTGGGTGCTCCAGTTTCCTGCAAGGTTACAAAGACATGCGTCAGGAGCATTTATCCCCAGGCCTCCGCTGAAAATTGGCTGGTTCCAAGTCAGACTTTCCTAGTTAGCAAATGTTAAATAAATAAATAAATAAAGGCTCTGTTCTGGGACCTGTTCTGTTTAACATATTTATTGCTTCTGTTCCTAAACATACAAGTGTTGGATCAGCAGACATACTAATGATTGCAAGATAGGCATTGTCATTACATTTGATGATGATTTTAATGTCATAAACACATGCGTGACAGATATTTGTGATCAGGCTGTGCTGACTGGTTTAAAGTTTAATAATGACAAATGCAGCATAATATATTTTGGAAACTTGCATAACAAAATCTACACCCTTGTGATTGGACATATTAAAGGATGCATCTCATTACAAAGATCTGGGAATGAATGTTTTTAATAATTTCCAGTTTGGACTACATGCTGACATCATAATACACAGAGCAATGGAATAACTTGGCATAATGATGAAAAATCCATTGATAAAAAATATACACTGCTTAACTTCACTACTAAAGATTTATGTACATTGTATTTTAGAATAGAATAATATATATGGTATTTATATGGCCGCGCAAATTCTCAGCTAGAGCGTCTTCTGCGTCGAGACATGCGTGAATGGGCGTACCTTCGTTGAAGGCTGTGCGTCAGGGCTGGTAACTCAGCACGTAAAAATCAACTACAAATCATTAGCAGCCCGGAGTTCCGCTGTGGCGACCACTAACCGGGAACAGACAAAAAACAACAACAACAACAAAGTGTGTACAGTGAAGATTCATTATGAAAATTCTATATTATATAAAATGGAATATCTCAACAGATGTAAGCAAATCAACTTCTATATTATACATTGCTAATGTATCAGAGGATAATTTATATCTGGATAAAAGGCATTTTGTGACAAACAGTTTCAAAGTGTCATTAATCTGAGAACTTGTAAAAATAAATTAGGCTTAAGAAATACATCTTGGAATGTTCATATCCCCAATATTAAAACTAGAAGGAGATATTCATATTTTGCATTAAGAGTCTCAGCATTATGGAATAAGCTTCCAAAAAATACTAAGAGCTCAGATAATTTGGTAGTAATTAAAAGGAATTACGACACCTAGGCAGGTGATCAAGTATTTGATCAAGAAGTGAATGATCTACGGACCTGACCACTGAAGCAGAATTTATTAAGTGATGCATTTTGTAATAAAGAATGTTGTCTATTTTGCCAAGTGTAGTAGGTGTCCAAGTTTTTATGTTGGGAAGACTGGGAGGCATTTCAGAAGTAGAATGTATGACCTCTTTATGCCATTAGAAAGGAGGATGCAAACAATGCATTATATAGGCACATAAGGGACAACGGTGGCTGTTCCACCTTTAAATTTGCCCTTTTAGAGGTACTAAATACACACAACAGGGGGGGCAATTTGAAAGCATTATTAGGTGAAAAGGAAGTAAGATGGCAAATACTTCTGAATGTCACCACCCCAGCTAGTATTAATGACCACATCCACATTAAGCCTGTTATTGAAGCAAGGATGTAT
>NC_056727.1:336426312-336436312 GCF_019279795.1 Protopterus annectens | reverse complement strand
TTGCAGTGTTACTCTTCATAGACATCATGTACACTAAACCATTAACCTTTACAACTCTATTACTACTACTAATTTGCCTTTCCTACATACACTATCTCACCAGACCTCTTTATACCAATCACACACCCCCATCCCATTCTACCATTTCCCCACCCTTACAACATGCTCACTCCTTATTCTTCATATCCCCTAACCTCTACTCCCACAACAACTCCTTGCTCTTCAACTACAAATTCCTATCCTACTCCAAAACCACTATTCATAAACTTACCACTCCCATCTCAACACACTCCTCTAACTTCAAAGCCAAAACCAAGTTTCTTAAACACCTCTTTTATCTCATACACCACATTACCTCCATACTTACCTCTGGAGACATACACCCAAATCCTGGCCCTTCTACCACTCCCATCTCTCACTCCCCATCTCCCCTACCCCACTCAATTGGAAGGCCCCTCCTCTTCATGTAATGCATATGTAATAAACTCCTACAACTTCATGCCTGGCTCCTTCATAACAAACCCGATTTTCTTTCCATCTCTGAAACATGGCTCAAGCCACACATTAAAGACTCAGAACTTACTCCACCTAACTAAAGTATTATCAGATATGATAGAACTAATAAGAAAGGGGGAGATGTAAGTCTTCTCTTCCCCTCAACCCTCTCAGTAACCCCCCACTCTAAACCTGTCCCCAAATTTGGAAAGCTGAGTTACTTTTAGCCCTTCTTCAAGTAAACAAACACAAATCCATCTGCATAGCCAATCTATGCATCCCTCCAGGGGACAACATCCCTGTCCTAGAAGACATTATCTCCTAGCTCTCATCCAGTATTACAAATGAAAGTATAATCCTTGGGGATGTTAATATTAACTGGGAGAATATACATTCCCCATCCAACTCCCTCAATGTCAATCTCTATAACTTCACGCAACTTATTAACTCCCCAACCAGACTCTCTAAAGACCTCATATTTGGTAGCACTTTAGACTGGTAACTAGTTTTCCATCCTCACTACTTCTCCAAGAGCGGCACCCTTCCAGATCTACTTGGAGACCATATTCCCACTTTTGCCCTTCCCTCCTTCCTTCCTTCAACTATCCCAGTCCTACATCACAACTCGCCTCATAAAAGACTTTAACCGCAATGCTTTCTCTGACACTCTAAAAAGAACTAACTGGAACCCTTTAAGAACTTTACCCCTGGTTAACACAGTTACTTACTTTAATACAACCTTCTTAAGCTTGCTTGACTCCTTTGCTCCCTTAAGAACCAAATGCATAAAAAGTAAATCCGTCCCTTGGCTAACTAGGAACACCCTAATCACTATGCAAAACCGCAATAAAGCCTGGAACCACTATCATAAATCAAAAACTTCCATTTTCCTTAATGAATACAAAATACTTTGCAACAAAGCAAAAAAAAACTCATTACCACTGACTGTAAAGCTTATTTCTCCACTCTCCAAAACAAACACAGCAATAACCCCAAGAAATTCTGGGATGGTATCTCTTCCCTACTAAGCCCAGGTAAAAAAGAAAACCCTTGCCCTGATCCAAATGCCTCAGACTCAGATCTAGCTACCCAATTTAACTCATTCTTTATTAATTCCATCTCTAAATTAACATCAACCTTTACCATGACACTACCAGTCCCCCAGCAACCTCCTCAGAACCCCTTCTCTCATAACTCCAATACCCCCCAACCTCCTCACTTCACCACAAACCCTATTCCTGTCTCTACTATAAAAAAACTTTTTCAAAAACTAAAACCATGCTCTAATGCTCCAGATGAATTACCCTCTTTCTTCCTAAAAACTGCTGCAGAAGCCATAGCCTACCCTATCAGCATCCTAATAAATCGATCTATTTTTGAATGCCATGTTCCCCAGATCTGGAACAAGGCCTATATTATTCTACTCCATAAGGGTGGCTATAACAGTGACATCTCCAACTTCTGTCCCATTGCTATCCTATCCCCCATCTCTAAAGTTCTCGAAAAATGTTTCCACCTACAACTCCTACCCTATCTCATCAATAATAACCTTCTAACTTTCACTCAGCATGGATTCCGTCCTGGGCCATAGGACTACCACAGCTCTCCTCTCTTTCCTTGAAACTATTAACAAAGCCCATGACTCTGGTCTCATCCTTTCCACCCTCCTCCTAGATCACAATAAAGCATTCAACACCATCTCTCATAACTTTCTTCTTACTAATCCGTCCAAACTACACTTATCCAGCTCTTGTATTAACTGGTTCACCAGCTACTTATCAAATAGACAACAAGCAGTTAAGTGGAAAAAAGCAATTTCCCCTTTCCATTTCACACCCACTGGTGTACCTCAAGACTCAATTTTAGGACCCCTTCTATTTAACATCTTCATCAATGACTTCCACCAGGCCATCCCTAACTCTACACTTATTCAATAGGCAGATGACTCGACAATAATTTGCTCTTCCTCCTGCACTTCTACACTAATGAAACTTACCTAAGAAGCATTCTCCACTACAGAGCTGTGGATGCTTCAGAATCATTTAGCACTAAATGCTAATAAGACTAAACTAATGTTATTTTTCCCCTCCAGAAGTATTACCCTAGATAAACACTCTTTCCTTTTTACCAGTAAAGACAATACTTTTCTTGAAACTGTCTCCACTGCCAAACTCTTAGGTATCCTAACTGATGACCAGCTAAAGTTTGAGAACCATTTGAAGGCAAATATCAAAAAAACTCACAAAAAACTAGGCTTGCTTAACCGCCATTACCAATTATCTCTCCCCCTACTAGGCTCACTCTTACCTAATCCCATCCCTACTATATGGAGCCTCTATCCTTACCAACCTGCCCTCCTCCCTCAAAACTAAACTCTCCTCCTGTTACTATAAAATCACAAAATTCGCGACTGGCCACAGATCCAACATCCATCACTCTACCTCCCTACACCAATTGAAATGGCTTGAACTTCCCAATTATCTTATCTATACACAACTCATCCAAGCACATAAACTTATATTTAGCCCTTCTCTCTGCCCCTCCCTCATCTCAACCTTTAAAATGCATCTTCCCAACAAATGCCTACGATCCATCCAACAAAATCTAATTGAACTGCATAAACCCTCCCGCCCATCTGGCAAACATCTTCTTTCCTTCTGCCTTGCACGCCACTGGAAATCCCTCCCACCTCTCATCGGTACCACCAGCAGTCTCTCTATCTTTAAATCTCTTCTCCACTCTCACCTAACATCACTGTGGGAATGCTCCCACCAACAGTCTCTCTATCTTTAAATCTCTTCTTCACTTTCACCTAACATCACTGTGGGAATGCTCCCACCAACAGTCTCTCTATCTCTAAATCTCTTCTCCACTCTCACCTAACATCACTGTGGGAATGCTCCCACCAGCAGTCTCTCTATCTCTAAATCTCTTCTCCACTCTCACCTAACATCACTGTGGGAATGCTCCCACCAACAGTCTCTCTATCTTTAAATCTCTTCGACACTCTCACCTAACATCACTGTGGGAATGCTCCCACCAACAGTCTCTCTATCTTTAAATCTCGTCTACACTCTCACCTAACATCACTGTGGGAATGCTCCCACCAACAGTCTCTCTATCTTTAAATCTCTTCGACACTCTCACCTAACATCACTGTGGGAATGTTCCCACCAACAGTCTCTCTATCTTTAAATCTCTTTGACACTCTCACCTAACATCACTGTGGGAATGCTCCCACCAACAGTCTCTCTATCTTTAAATCTCTTCTCCACTCCCACTTAACATCACTGTGGGAATGCTCCCACCAACAGTCTCTCTATCTTTAAATCTCTTCTCCACTCTCACCTAACATCACTGTGGAAATGGTCTTGCTCTCATCCTACATAATATCTCTATCTATAACCCCTCCTATTTCAAACACTTCTGCTGACACCTTCTTAGAAACTGTCTCTCTTTATTCTCCTTAATACATTTATTTGGGGTCCTTTGCACTATCTTTTACAATCTGGCTCTAATCTCAGTCTTTGTTAACACTGCAATACTTTATCTACTCTGACATTTGATTATTGTTAAAACTGTGATACTCTACCTACCCTGACATTTTATTTTCTAACTCTCTTTAACCTCTGTATCAGTAACTAGTTGATTTACAGTTATGTCTTCTTAGTAGCTCTGTGTAACTTAGAATTCTTTTATTGTATTTTGTAATATTGTTATTCTAACTAGTTTTATCTTTGGAGCTTTTCTCCCCAGGACTCCATTGACAACAGGCTCTTCAAGGCCCAATGGACCACCCTGGTACACAAACTGCAAATAAATAAAAATATATATAAATATATATATATATATATATATATATATATATATATATATATAAATGTGTATATATATATATATATATATATATATATATATATATATATATATATCCAGATCATCGAATCTTACTTCATCAATACTCAGAATATGGAATTGCATTTCACTGAACCACTGGAAATAGGAAGATTTTCCCAGGTTAAGTAACTGGTTATGTGAGATATTGAATTTTGCCATTTTCCCAACTCTAGTGTGATCTCGGAGCTGGCATATTTATTTAGGGGGGATGAGGGGGGGCATAGCCCCCTACCTGGGTGGGTTAGGGATGGTGTGGTTTAGGTTTTTTATTTTTTGTCTAAGTGGTTACTTACTGTAGGAAAGTCTTGATTCAATGAAGTGCAAATTCAATACTGTGAGTGTCGATTAAATGAGATTCGATGTTCTGCAACTTCGACAATATCAAGTAAATACATACACACACACACACACACACACACACACACACACACACACACATATATATATATATATATATATATATATATATATATATATACAGTCTAAAAATGATCTAGCACTCCAAAGTCCATTCATATATATTCAAATGTAACTCTGTTTCATTGCTAAATCACTAATCTTCAAAAGTCGCTGGTATATATAAATAAAACAGCAAGTTCCCAAGCCTCTTCATAAAGCAAATGATTTTGTAATTCATGCCTTCATTACCATCTAAACATGTGATTATCCAACATCCTCTTATACAGAGCAATATGAACATGTGATTGATGGTGTTATGATTAGAATAAAAATGAATTCAAATGATATAGTATGCTTATTATTTTAATTTGTTTAACCATTTTGTTTAAACATCCTACTGCATCTTTTTTTGTCAAACCAAAAATGATAATTTCTGTTGTTACAAAATACACGTAATGATAAAGCATGGTCATGTAGCAGGGATAATTGGATGATTGATTGTTAATATGGGGTGGTGATATTATAGGTAAGTACTAGTCTAGATGTCCCTGTGGCCATTTTGTGCATAGCCAATTTCCTTTACAAAGGTGAAAATTAAGCCTTGAATCTTGGCACTGTAATGTGAATACCTTAACCATTATACCAACCCTCAAATTCAATGTCAAAACATTAAAAGTCTTTGTTGATTACATAAGTACTTGTGCTTTTGAATTTACTTTTCTACTTTTCTACTTGAAGTTTTATTTACTTCTGACCAATTTTTTTGATCAATAGATGGTTTGGCATACATTACACTGTACAGTAAGCCTTTCACCAGAAATATTTTACATACGTTTTCTGGTATTCATCCTACACACATTGTAGAATTTTTTTCTAAAGTCACAGACCTAAGACATAGGTGTATTTGTAGCTAACAGAATGATTTGGCATACAATCTTACTTGCTAGATAAGAGATTTGAATCAAGAGGCTACAGGGTGAATACTATGTATCTGCCTTGTACAGAAGTTCTTCCAATAAATAGAAGTAATGTTTTGACATACAAAACAAAATATATCACTGCTGGTGGAAAACTATATTTGGTACAAATATGTTTAAAATTAAACAAGTAATCAATACACTCTATTATTTACTTATTTCTGATTATTTAAAAAAAAAACATTGTGAAAGGTAAATGTAAGTTACCCTTATAAGGGATAGATAGTTAGGTAACAATTTAAGTTGGTGTAAAAATGTAAAAGTGGCAATTCAAATGTAGAAACTATTGTGGGGTCCACAACAGGAATGTGCCATCTGTGGTCATTGTACTTGCAGCAAATGCATTTGCAAAACTAAATATTTCATTTCTATAAACACTGACAAAACATATACCATCAAACAAGTAATTACTTGCAACCCAGAGTGGTTGTTGTACGTGGTGATATGTCATCACAGTGCTTTTAATCTTGTTCACACCTCAAAACAATGGGAACATAAATCGCTGACCGTTTAACTCGCATAGAAGAGAATGGCGCTCCCTCTAAAAATTCTTAAAGAGAAAATCCAAATGCATCTTTTACAGTTTTGGGCTCTGATGAATTTTGTCCAGGTTTGCTGTCAGTCTATTAGAAACACTAAATTTTAAACAGAAAAGACAAAATGTGGAAAGTCAGTAAGTCAGTCAGGCTGTATTGTTTAAACCAGGAATTAATGAACCCGTATAACTGCATCTTTTATCATTTGTAACAGCGGGAGGCACCATTTTTGGTTTGAAAAAATTGATTTGTTCAAACTAATATAGTAAGTATGTTATATAATTTAATTTCATTTTTTTTTAAGAATCAACAAAAAGTCACAAGCAGTGCACTCCTGGAACCAGAGATAAAACACAAAATGAACCACAAACGCCAATAATACAGCTTCCAAAATTCATTGAAACTTTAATAATCCACAAATACGGTTAAACGCGTTTGTCTACACCTGTAGCCATCTCATTGTTAAAAGAAAAAAAATCATGTTGAACACATTCAGGAAGTGACACACCTCCAAAGTGCTCCAATTTGCATTTCATGTGAAAAAGATTGGGAAGCCTTGTAAAGAAACGTTAAAGGGCCTGAAAGGGCACTAAGAATTATCAAGTAAAACTGAAACTCAGTTGAAGCATAAAATAAAATAAAAATACACCTCTGGATTTACTAATCTTCCATGCAGGACTAGCTTAGTCCTACACGGAAGTGACCGTTTAGGAGCAAGATGCAATGTGCCATGCATATTAATGATGCACACTGCCAGAGCTCCTAGGCTTACATGGAGCGTGTAAGAGTGCAGGGGGCGTGTCTGAGAGCAGCGCTCTCAGAATAAACATGCCCCCGCAATGTAGAACAGCAGAAAGGGGAATGCAATGAGTGAGACCACTCACAGGTGACTGCATATCCCCACCAACAGTCCTCCTTGTGTATAACAGCAACATAATATAGAAATAAAATGAAGAAACCTTTTTTTTTAAACATCCGATTACAGCTAACCGTAGCTGCATGGGTGTGCCCATTGCTTAGCTACAGTTAAACTAGCTTAAAAGGCTGAAGAGGATAACAAGGAAGATATATGCAAGTGAAGTAGCAGAGCAATAATGTAGTGGACAGAGCATTCGCCTTACAAGCAGGCATTCCCCGGTTCTAGTCCCACTGCAATACATCCAATGTTTCATGGCAAAGCACGTTATGACCAATATTTTTGTTGCATAACCCACTAAATAACATATATTTATGAACTGGAGTACTGCAGTAAATGCACATGTGAGGTGTCAGTGTCATAATGAATAAGGCACTAGTAAGCAGGTCTAAGCACCAGTAAGCAGTAGTAAGCATATTTAACCACTAGTAAGTGAGTGTAACCTCGTCTGAGCAGCGGCAAGCAATGCCTACACTGGCTAAGTAATTCTCAAGCTAACTCTTTGTAAGCAGATGTAATGGCAGGTTAGCAGAGCTTACCGTCATGCAAACCAGCTTACAACTGCTCAAAATTGCCTTAAACACTCTGTATTCAATTGGCCTTCTTCTGCCCATCAACAAAATAAACAGCCATGCAGGTCTCGAACCCAGGACCCTATAAACAATAGTTTCAGTAGTTTTCCAGCAAGCCATTACAGAAGTGCAAAAGAATGAGGTAGTAGCAAACAAGTCCTCACCATAGTATAACCAAACTGAACCTGTGAAAGGAATCAGTATACAGTCATATGTACTATAACCCACTACATAACATAAATATGTGAACTGGAGTACAGCAGTAAGTTCAGAAGTGAGATGTAATTGTAACAGAGTGTTGAAGTCCCCAATAAAACACAAGGACCCCACAATATATACGTACACACTAATCATGGATACCAGGCATACATATAAGGTGTAATGAATAATAACACCATGCCAAAAAGGCATTATAATGAAAGTCTAATGTAAGGAATGCTAAGCATTGCACAGGCCAGCTTAGGAGGTGTGAGCAATGTGTAGACCAGCTAAATCATTGTGCCCATTGGTATACCCCTTTAAACAATGCCAGCCTTAGGTAAGCAGGTTTGCCCATAGCTTAGCTTTTGCAAAACTGGCCAATCACGGAAAAGTGTGGGAAAGCAGCCATACTTAAACCCAAGAGGCAGGAATGCATCCCATAACTGGTTTTAGCTTCCCCTTGCAGGCACTATGGGAGTAAGGGGAGAAGGAGTGCATGTCCTGGTGTAGTGCTGGTGCATCCAAGAGTCCAAGGTCATGGCAGGACTCCTACGTAAAGACCATGCACAGAGACTACTGCAGGGCCAGTACCAGGGCTCCCAATATAAGGTGGAGTCTTGGGACCGTCTCGCCCGTGACCTCACCAGTGCCACTGGCAAACCCCGAACTGGTGAGCAGGTCAGGCACCACTATGCCGACCCAAAGCAGCAGAAGGGGGACTTCTTGGAGGAGTGGCTCCAAGAGGCTAGAGCATCAGGGGATGCTCCAGACATGTGTAAGTATCACCCCAGTATGTGTGTAATAATTGCCAGCTCAGGTATGTCGTGGATAGGTATGGCTAAATATTCATCTTATGTCTCCCAGAGCTGCAATGGAGTGGGCTGTGAACCAGGAGGCCCACATCAGCCGCCTGGCGTGGTTGTGATGTGAAGCAAGTCAGTAATACTCATGCTTTTACTGTCATAGGAAATAGAAATAAAAGTAGTAATAAATTAATTGCTAGTATAAAACCTGTATTGTTCAAGGCAATTACTGCATACACTAGAGAATATGGCAGGAAGAGTCTCATATTTTTGTATGTCAATAAAAGTGTAATTACCTGACAAAACAGGTCTAACTGCTGGACTGCATGTGTATATTCTGGTATCATATGATAATGTAGATTTGCAATCATGTAATAGTACTGTGGTATTAAGCACTGTTACCCACACCATGCATCATAAATTGAATGTGTAGGAATGCCTGTATATGACAGACAGTAAACAGGGAAAATGCAGACAACAAAAAATGAATAGCACCTGCAACTGAGATGTGAACTGTTGTTTTTTTTAGCACACACAGCCACAGTTCAAATCCTTCCAGTGACAGCAGTCTGCATACAGAATTATATCCCACAACTGTACAGATATGTCCAGAATGTCTATGAAAGTGGCCCATATCTATTGCCTATCAACCTGTCCCCCTGGAAAATTAGTGGTATGATCCCAGACATATAGGCAGCAAACGGGAATTACAACTAATTGACACACATCTCTGACAACAAACCTGGCGCACTAACAACTCCCCAATACATTATGTGACTATGAAGCCACGTATGTCCCATTTACACCCCAACTTGTCAAGCTGTGGTCAGAGTGTGTACAGTAACAGAGTGAGATGTATGTGCATAATAGTAATGTGGAATCTGGTACTGTGTGTGGGAACATTCAGGTAGTGCTAATAAACATTCCTCCCACAGGTCTGTCAGATACCAACACTGTGCCCAGAAATACAAGAATGATATGCAGTTGCTCTGAATAATGAGGTATTACACATCACTGTCACTCACACTGTCCTACAACATATAACTATTTAGGAATTCTGTATAAGAGTGTTGTTATACAAGGTCAGAATGCATAAGCACAGGGGATTAATAACACAGAATGCAGATTGGAGATATACAGCAATATCAATATAGCAGACACATCTGTGATGGACAGTGTTTAAGTTGTAGCAGACAAAGTCATG
>NC_056727.1:336186312-336421312 GCF_019279795.1 Protopterus annectens | reverse complement strand
ACTGCTGCTAATGGACTACAGCAGAGATATTGGCCAATAGATGTGGATTATGACACACTCTGTACAGTCCAGAGGTATGCATAGAACCCCTTAGTGCAGAACATGTAGACCAAGTCTGACAATATGGATGTTAACAGCCAAGTAGATGGGTATAACACATAACGACTGGTATACATTCACCCCCATAGGTTATGCATTCACACACCCCTGTCTGTCCTGACACATAATAACTGCTGGTACAGAGGTGCCATGGCCACATACTACTCACTAGATATTGACATACATCTGTACAGCATCCCACCACTCTGTCTGACATACATGAGTGTTAAGGGAGGCCAAGCTGCAGTACATCTGGCAAGTATCCAGACATGACATCTCACTGGGTAAGTACACTAAGCTGATAGGCATGTAACAAAGCACTGTGCAGGCTACAGGCAACCTGGCTCAACACTGACCTACATCTTCTATGATGGAATGCACATGTACCAGCATATATAGCAGGCTCTACAGGCATGTCACAGCACAGGGTAAGATACACCTGTGTGAAAGTGCATAACCACAACCAATGTGAACACAGCCATAGCCACATATCATAAGCTAGTATAATATTACAGTATATGGACTATCTGTCCAACACCATCCTCACATGTGCTACTCACACACTAACCCTACATATACTGGGCCACTTCACACTGTAGCATGATGCCTGTGGTATGGGACATGTGTGTGCATGGCCCTACAAACATGTAAGCCAGTACAGTAACATACAGTGGAGCAGCATGTAACATCAGCTAGGACGGGACCTAGAACGATGACATCTACCACAGTATGTACACAGCCCAAGGTGCATCTTAACAATACACACACTGTCAACATTCACCATAAGTACACACACCTCAGTACTGTACAGACAACCACAGAATGTCCAGATTATGTCATCAAATATAACCCCTACTGTACATTACATGTGTAGCAGTCTGATATCTCACTGGCTTGTTATCAGATATGATGACACTAATTATGGTGTACAGCACATATGCACATCTTAATGCATGACATATGTACAGAGGGTGACAGAATTGTGGCTGGAAGCACATACACAGGGCCAATATTGACATGTTGCTGTGATAACATCATGCATTTACTGTTGTAACAGGGTTTGTCGCAACATATGTCCTATGAGGGATATGAAGTCAGTAACTGTCACAGCTTTCACCATCTACAGACTGCAATTCTCACACTACCTTCTGCAGTTCACAGATACATGCTCTGTGGGTAACACATGAAACCAAAGGCAACACACACTGCCCAGTCTGCAGATGACCCTGCAGATGGGGATTCCTCATAGAACTGACACGGCAGGTATTAATACATGTAGGACAGCCATATCCGCACACACCCTGTTAAACCAGCATTACTCTGAATGCAGTATAGTATCCAGACATGATCTCACTTACAGTCTGTAGTCAGATCAGGCACATCCCCCTCCTGTGTGTTGGCCTATTTCCACAGTGTATGTTGTCAGAGGCAAATCCCCAATCCATCTGAGATGCTGTTTGCCAAACAACAGATTCCTGCTCACACTGAATGAAAAGGCCCAACACCAACATGATGTTCCTAGATATTGGAATGTGTTTCTATGCAACTGGCTTTGGGAATGTTACCACAGCTGTTCCACATGCAATCAGCTAGGGGAAGGCTGCAATTCGTGTAGAAGCCATCAGCTGATCATGAGCATTACCTAAAATACACATGCTGCTGCCTAAGCAAAGCATGTGTAGATCTCCACATCCACCAGTGAGGGAGTACGAGAGGCAGACAGAGGCAAAGACAAGTCAGGGAGTGGTGGGAAAGTAAAACTTTAGCATGTTTGTGTCACACAACTACCAGCACAGGGTATTAAACCCCTAATGACTATGTAGTGCTATCACAGTTATACGCAGTTATTGGATGCACCACATAAGTTACCTGCTGTGGAGTCCTCAGAACATATATGTGATGGTGAGTGACATCTGCAACAGGGATATGGTAACTATATGGTAGGTAAAGTACACGTTCATGTCCACATGAACCAGTGCCAGCGCCAACACAGCCACACTCTCACAAGGACACACACACACATTGACACACTGGGCAGGGCCAGGATTATAACTTATCACTAGTGAGATTGCCACAACACATTACTGTGCAGATATCACATACACCACATGGGTCATACAGAGGTTATATGGGCAAAGGGTATGGGGAAGTGTCTGTCATCAGACAGCATGATTCAGTATACTAATGGGGGTTGTAGTGAGTGCGGATGTGATCATATGCATCATACAACACACACACACAAACACACAGGGTGCCAGTACTGACATGCATGGGTGCATTTCTGCACAGGTGTGTGGTGGTCGACTGTGCCACAGGGCTATACAAGGCTAGGTGATGGGTATACCTTGGCATCAGGTCACATGACAATGGTTTGCATTGTGGCTCAGGGCTGTAGTTTCTGCATTTGCCCACACAGGTGGGTATTGTATCCCCCATTCAGTCACCTTGGTGACTGTTGTGTGTGGCCAATGCTGTGCATTGCTTGTCATGTATGTGTTCCTTAGTCCATGACATGGACGGTGTCTGGGATGTACACACCTCCCACATGCATGTACAGTGACATGTGGAACTGTACCTGGGGTGTCCGGCCCATGTTGTGCACACATATTTTCATCAGATGTGCCAGACATGACCACCTGTGGCAGAAACTGGTAATGGACAGCAGGTATACCTTGCACCTACATTGATAGCATGCTAATGGCATTCCCTGGTGTGAGTGGCATCTGTCCATACAGGGCATGTTTTCAGGCATGATATGTCCTTTGTGAGTCACATGTGATGGCACCACAGGTGTTGCAGGTGTCCAGTAGGGAACATGGGGAAGGTGCATTGTCTGCATGTACATGCCTATTGGACAGATGGACAGGGTGCCATGCCCTCTGTAGCCCACTGCAATCACTCCATAGTTACTATCAGTGACCAATATACAGTGTACTACCTACATATTGGCTGTTGCCTAGGCATGTGGGTGTGTGTATGAGACATGGGTTGAGAGTGTGCTCTGGGTAATACTGGGGTTGCTAACTGTGATTGCTTGGCCTTGATGTAACATGTATGGGTATGGATTTGCACCTCTGCCTCTCAGCTATTTCACATCTGTTATCCCTGTACGGTGAACATTGTGATATATGGTAGGGGCACCATATAAGAAATTTGAAAAACCCACTCCACACACACACACACACACACACACACACACACACACACATGCACACACACACACTGGGAGTAGATCCACTACCTTTGGAATGTACTGAGTGTGACTAGCCTAAAATGCATTGCTCCCTAAACAGATATTGAAACACACACAAAACATCCAGAATTGCCATGGGTGGGAATAAAGCCTTACCAGAGTTCTATATCACACTACAGCAGTACACAGTTATGGCAAGTGCTACAGAGATTACTGGGCTACAGTTTTCACAGAGGTGTACTTCTAAGTGGATGACATCAACAGCCTTGCCAAAGTTGAACATTTGAATTGTAGGGAGTGTGACTTCCCTAAAAAGCATTGCTCGCTACACAGATAGTCAGACAGACACACACACAAACACACACTTTCCAAGTCTGGGATTAGAACACCTACCTAACTAATTTAGCACACTACAGCAGTGCACAGTTACAGGATGTGTTATGGAGATTAGTGGGCTGCAGCCTTCACAGAGGTGTATTTCTAAGTGGATGACTTCAGCAGCCTTGCCAAAGTTGAGCATTTGAATTGTGGGGAGTGTGACTGCCCTACAAAGCATTGTGCTCTGCACAAACAGCATCAGACAGATACACACACAACCACAATTGCCTGGTCTGGGATTACAACACCTACCTAACTAATTTATTATAATACAGCAGTGCGCAGTTACAGGACGTGCTACAGAGATTACTGCACTGCAAACTTCACAGAGGTGTATTTCAAGGTGGATGACATTAGCAGCCTTGCCAAAGTTGAGCATTTGAATTGTGGGGAGTGTGACTAATTTATCACACTTCAGCAGTACTCAGTTACAGGACACGCTATTGAAATTATTGGGCTGCGATCCTCACAGAGGTGTATTTCTAGGTGGATGACATCAGCAGCCTTACCAACGTGTGCAGTTCAATTGTAGGGAGTATGACTACCCTAAAAAGCATTGCTCTCTACATAGACAGACACTCACACACAAACTTGCCAAGTCTGGTATTAGAATTCCTACCTAACTATTTTATCACACTACAGCAGTACCCAGTTATGGGACGTGCCACAGAGATTACTGGGCTACAACTCTCCTAAAGGTATATTTCACAGTGGATGACCTCAGCAGGCTTGTCACTGTAGGATTATGGGGAGTGCAGTGTGTGTGTGCATGGGCCATAACCCATTCATCCAGAGGTTGGCACACCACATGTGGTCACACACAGGGTCATATTTCACAAGGTACATGTATACAGCTAGCACATGCACCACATAGTCTGTAATGCTGACAGATACCAGTGGCTAGTATCTACAGTTAGTGACATCTGAACCTCATATGGTTGTGGCCCTTTGGCTGCGTGCTGGGTGGGACAGGCCTGGATGGTTCCTTGTCACAGTCACCCTCTTCCACACATCTATGTACGTCTGCCTTTGGCTTATTATAGTATGTTGTCCTTAGATATATGTCTGTATTCCTATCTACTGTGTGTGCAAAGCATGGTGGTGCATACTGAGGAGTGTCTGCACTAACATCTGCGACTGCCAATTATGTCTGGTCCACCGGTGTTTGCAGACAGGGCCTTCATGTGTTTAAGTGTGTGAGCATGCCCAATTTGACCTTTCGGTGTGTTGTTGACTGACATTGCCTGCATTTCTGTAAGTGCGTGAGCATGCCCAGTATGCCCATCTGTATTGAATGTGTGGATCAAGTCCAGGTAGTCTGTATTGCAGTGCTGACCTATGTGTTGTACACCTACAGTTAGCATACCATTTCTGCAGGGTGTCCGTCAATCACAGGGTATTGACTGTTACTACATTTCTACATGGGATGGAGGGACACACGTGCCTATTTTTACATTTCTTCACAGAATTGGGGGGCACACCTGACTGTTACTACATTTCTACGTAGGATGGGGTGGGGCACACCTGACTATTTTTTACATTTCTACACAGGCTTTAGGGGGGCACACCTGACTGTTACTACATTTCTACGTAGGATGGGGTGGGGCACACCTGACTATTTCTGCATTTCTACACAGGCTTTGGGGGAGCACACCTGACTGTTACTACATTTCTACGTAGGATGGGGGGGACACCTGACTATTTCTACATGTCTACACAGGATTGGGGGCACACACCTGCCTGCTACTACATGTCTACATAGGATGGGGGGCCACACCTGACACCTATACAGATTTGCTATGACTGTACTGGTATGTCAGGTACTCCATTTCATTCTGTAGTCTTACCTACCATGCTGCCTAGAGGCATATCAGTGTACTACAGATCTTAACTTTTATTTACCTACATATTAGTTTCAGACTCCCTACCATTCAGAACTGACATCCCACTACCTGACCTGCTGTCGTCTATCTGTGTAGGCCTGGGGGGGAGGTTACCCATAGGCATCATTCAGAGGCCATAGCGCAGCCTTTGTTTGTGCTTGTCTGCACCTGTCCTACTGGCTGTGACTGTTCTTGGGTATGTGAACCCCCCTGACTGGCATGTGTGAGTCACTTACCTTGTGGGTGTCCCAGTATTGAGGTTGGTGCTGCAGGGCTGCCTATGTCAGATGCACATAGTACACTCCCTACACATAATTGAGCACAGGTAGTATAATGTTTGGCATACCCTTTACTGTATGTGAGAGCCGGAGAGATTTGTCATTCCCAGGGTCCCTGCTGTGTCAGTTTATGTGCTATGTGTTGCCTCTTTGCCATGGCCAGGGCATACTGGACACGCCTCCTTCTGCCTACTGGGGCAGGCTCAGGTTGTTCCTCCTCCGAGTCACTCTGTGCCTGTGCAGGCCTTGGCAATGGTGGGGGGCTGTGTGGTCCTGCCCTGTGCTGTTCCTGCTGCAGCTGTTTCCACAGGATCATATTGTGTAGCATGGCACATACGAGGACAATTTGGGTACATGTAGCTGGTCAGTACTGCAAGGCTCCACCGGATGTGTCCAGGCACCGGAAGCATGACTTGAGCATCCCAAACACATGCTTTACTATAATTCTGGTCTGTGTGTGTGCCTCATTATGGAGTTCTTGTTCAGGTGTGTCTGTATTTCTGATAGGTGTCATCAGCCACGGCTCCAGCGCATATCCAGCATCCCCCACTAGGTGACTGTCAGGGATGTCCCCATCGGCAAATCTCTGGTACAGCTGCATCAGATGCCAGATGTGGGAATCATGATAGCTTCCAAGGCAGCAAGCATACACATTCATTATTATGCCCTGGGCATTGCACATGACCTGGCAGTTGATGGAGGGAAAGTCCTTGCGGTTGATGTAGACCCTCCCCCATTCACTGGAGGGTACTTTGATGCATATGTGCGTGCAGTCTATGGCACCCACTACCTCAAGGTATTCTGCTATTTGGTGGAACAGTTGCATATTGCTGGCCAACGCCTCACAGATGTCGGGGAAATATAGATGCTCACCGGCATGTGCTGACATGGCATCCAGGAACTGGTTGAGTACCCTACATGCTGATGCCTGTGAGATCCCCATCATATCTCCAGTTGGCCTTTGGAAGGTACCTGTAGCTAGTATTCTTAGGCCTAGACATACCTTGGTATCCACTGGGATGGGTTCCCCTCTCTTAATTATGTGTGCGAGGCATGGCCAGCACAGCTCAACAATTTGCTGTAGGAGGGCCCTGTCCACCCTATAGTGCTCCACTATCTCCAGCTCATGTAGCCACTGATAGGTTACCCTGGGTCTGTACACTATTCTCTGTCTCCTCACTGTGGGTTGGTCGACAGCATTCACATCCTCACCACCTTCAACCTCTTCCACAAGATGTTGCATGATAGCTATTGCAGCCCCTATCATTTTGCTGTTGTGAGTGTTAAACATTCCCCGCTTGTTTACACCGGTGGTGTTGAGTGTGGGAAAAACCAGAGGGGAAGGTGTTTGCATAGTTTATAGTGGTGTTCAGGGCTGGGCTGGTCTGTTGCCTGTGTAATTGGCTGATTCTGATACACTTCACGTGCTAGCTATGCTAGTTCTCCTTGATTAGCTTCCTACTGCTGTTTTCCCTTCCCATTGCCTTCCTGTTTAAGCCCAGGGGTGCGCCATGCAAACAGAGTGCTTAAATGTGCACAGTGCTGCTATTTCCTGGTTTAGCTTTTATTTTCTGCATTTAAAGCTCAGTGAGCGGCACACACATCCACTTAGACATTGTAAAGAGTGCTAGGCAGATTTTGACACACACACCCTAGCTTCTAAGCTAGGAGCAAACCTGAGCCACAGGGCTCCAGTCCACTTACAGTATGCCTGACACCCCCCCATGATGTTACCTAACTCCTAGGCCTGCACCAAGCTATTCCTACTCTTACACTGTTGGGACCTGACTCACATGCTGGGGAAAAACTGGTATTCACTATCCTTCCCCTCATTTGCATAGGATTGCCTGCTAATTCATAGTTACATGTCTCACACTGAGCCTCCCCCTTCAGCAACCACTACTCACTGGCCATGTTGTCTTCTGCCTGCCATTGACCTGCATGGCAGAATACTGATTTTAGTTAGAATGCTTAATTTAGGTTAATTTTGTTATTCCCCCCCGATCCCGTTTGCGTACTGCTGCCCTACACTTAAACAGCCGAGATAGGCTAAAAAAAATAAAACTTGCTTTTTGTATTTTTTTTTACTGTTTGCAATGCCAATGGCCTTATACTCGGCCATTGGCATGCTTACTACATGATATGCAGCCTTTATTTGGAGCTGTCACAGCTCCGTTTTGGATTTTGCAGAAATGTACTCGGTTGCTAACCGAGTACATTTCTGCAGATAACACTAGTCCTGCACGGACGGTTGCAAGCTTCCTGGATTGCAAAATCACCTAATTTGCATAGATTTCTCCTGCAAATGGGTGATTTGCATACAAAGGCTTAGTCCGTGCTGGATTAGTGCAGGAGCGCTCGTGCACGCCCTTGCAGGCTGTTCCTGGATCGCACGGCAGACATATTGCCTGCTGGAGCTCCTGCACTGATCTTGCACACCTTGCAAGCATTAGAGAATCCAGGGACAATATAATCCACTGATTTACAAAAAATATGAATATAAACAAAAGTTCATAATTTATTAACATCTCTTTTCAACTCGCTGGTGATAGATACATTTTCATTAATATCAGGTGTGTGCATGGCATGTAGTTTAAGTTGCCAAAATAATTCCTTGTTCAAAAGTTTATTTTTGCAGTCACCTGAGAGTGGAGGTGCCCTCACTTGCTCAATTGCTGAGAAAGTAAAGTGCTTGAAACCAGCACACAGCACGGAATGTTTAGCGAGGGTATTCTTGTTGTCAGCATGTTTAATACAGTAACAGTGAAGGTAAATTCTACGGTTTAAAGCATTGTCAGTCTTTCCAATATAAAAAGCCAAACACTGGGAGCATGAAGCCAGATAAACCACTCTCTTAGAGGTGCAAGAAAAATTTTCACCTGTAGTACCTTTCTTAATTTTATCAAAAATTTCCCCTTCATATTTGGTTTCAATGTGGCAACATTGAAGGCAGCAACCAAGATTAACAGTTACTGTTTTGTTTTATCTACTCTTTCCTCTTCTATTTGTATACCAATCCCCCTTTTTAATCTAGATCACTACTCCTCTATTCCTTTCTTTATCTATGCTTGCATAATAGCTGTATTTGCATTTTGCCTTATCAAGTTTTTATGTTCAGTTGCATTCTAAGTGTCTCATACAACATAACTATCCGAGTTTCATTATGTCTAATGTATGCTAGAATAATATCTATTTTCCTGGTGTTTTACATTCCAGGACATTATTCCCAAGTTGTCTATTTGTTTCATTATTTACAAAACAAACATTATCTACCCTCCATACTTTTTCTACTACATTATATTCTTGCACAAATATAATTGTGTTAAAAAACAAATATCCTGGCCAATAAGTCACACAACAATCATGTATGTTCTCCTAGCATAATTCTGCAGTAACAGAAATATGCCGTTCCATTCCATGGAATTCACACAAATCTTTTTTTTACAACAAAACCCAAATAACTATCTACAAATTAATGCTACACACATGTTCTCCCATTATGTGAGCTATCACTCCAGCACAGGTGGAGACTGATTAAATAGACATTAAATGTGCTTATGTGTTGTCTGTTTTGAAAGTTCTTTAGTCATTAAACCCTTATTGCACATTTGCGGGCTTAGCTAGTTAAGCAGTGCTATAGTTTATTAAAAGTGTCTACTGAATATTTACCCAAGCAAGTTCAGAATTTATTATTTGTCTATACCATCTCTCTTAAAGCTGCTGTCATTCCTTTGTAATCCACCCAGTTACTTCCTACATATTTACCTAATGTTATTTCAGATATTTAATCCCCATACCTTTGTCATCAACATTCTACGATACATCGATGCAAGGGTACACCTTATTACTTCACTTCATATGCCCGACATAACACCTGTGGTGTAGACAGGAATGTCATCATGTGGACTGCCAGGAAAGTAAGACAAAGGCAAAGGAGAGGCAGTGCACTGCATCCAAACAAGCAGCAGCTGCACATGTTTCCTGATACCTTATCTAGCACCCATTCTCCCATGGAAAACTAAAATTTCAAATAAAAACATTTGTTTACATTATGCTACAAATCCAAGATGCATTTAACTTAACATAAATGTCCACAATACAGCTAGAACAAGAGGGCTGAGGACAGATTGTTGAGTGTATGCTGATTACTCCTGTAAAAATGAATGAATTGTACTTACATTGTGCATTGGAAGTACTAGTCTTATAAATAATCACTTATTTTTAACTATATTAACCATAGAGAAAAACTAGAAACAAGTTCACTAAACAGATGCAGCGCCTAAAATACATCACAAGTTAATTATTTCAAATAGATGTTGTCTCTCAACAGAGTCTTTTTTTGTACATTCATGCATGTCCTTAGATCTTGCCAGCATTCTCTACTGAAACATCAGGAAGGGTTTTGAGAGGAGCCCTTCATAAACGCGAGGGATACTCATGCCTGCAGTTTCTTCCTAATGCTCCATTGCAACACCCTGACCCCCTTCTCTTTCTATTTCTTCCTTGCTCTCCTACTGTTTGCTGTGGGTCCAGATAAGTTTTCAGTCCTTCTTGGTAGAAAATTCTTAAGTAAGCAGGATATTGTGGTTTACACCTCAGCTTCATCTCCATATATAGCCATACAGCTGAGAGAAATGCATTCCTTTTAAGTCTTGTCTGGTCTGAGTAATCACTGTCCACATAAATTCTTGCCTCCTTTCCATAGTTTTGACAGGATACATTTTATCAGTTCATAAGCCTAAAATTATACCACAGTAGGATATGATTATTTTTTTGGGACTGCTTCTAGGAGCACTGATTCTGTGTGTTCTGTCTTTTTTATTGTCTTGTAATAGAATGCCAGTATAAAAATGCAAATACTTTGTCAGAAATTCTTTACATTTGTAGCAGTTGCCTATACTGAAGGGAGCCATAGATAGATAGATATACAGAAAAGTAGACAGATAGCTAGCTAGCTCTGATCTTCTTAGAACAAAATCAGGGACAAAGACAAACTGATAAGGGATACAAAGCACCAAAATCACAACAGATTTTAAATACTGATCTTACCAACTTAAAAGGCTGCCAGAATAACAAGCTTTGCATTAGCACGCATTTTCTTAAAGATTGGTATAAGGCCAGAGCATTGGGAGTGTTATTAAGTAAAAGCAATATCGTGTTGAGAACTTGCTTAAACAAAAGAAAAAAAAGAATATACATTCTGAAACTCAAATGGTTGTCAGTATTAAGTGGTTGTAATCATTAAATGTTTGCCAGAATTTTTTTTTTTTTTGTTAAACCAAAACCCCTTATATCTTGTTTACATCTAGGAGCACTTTCACATAGCAATATCTTTTTTTTTTGAATGAACAGAATGCCTCACCCACATAAAATACACCACAGACACAATTAACCAGATAGAAAATCAATTCAGTTGTACATGTTAAGGTTTCTGTTATATCAAAACATGTATATATATTTCTGGAGGAAAATGTTTTACCCAGGATTCAATAAAATCGGTGTGGAATATGTAGAGCCTACACAGAATGTACCCATGTACACTGCCACAGTTCTCCCTCAGTATCGCGCCATGTATATTAATCATGGTGCTCTGTTGAGAAAGAGCATAGTGACAGTGATATTGAATCCATGTAGCCAGGTGTTGAGGCTGGTCAGATGTTATGTACATGGTGCAGCTCCCTGTAATGTTCCCTGCTGCAGTTGAAATGTGCTGTGAATTAATAGTCTGCATTGTAAATGGCTAATTTGTGTTGAATTATTTATTTTTTTATTTAATGTCCATTTGCACGGCACGACACAGTGCACAGCAATGCCAAGCCGCGCTCACAGATAGACAGCTGACACTTGCCAGACATCTAAAAATAGAAACCAGATGCAATTAATTATATCTGATTTTCTATGTTTTTTTTCCCTTTGTTAATTTTTTTTAATGTCTGTTTGAGAGGTGCAGTGTGGAGCTCAGAAATGCCAAGCCACCCTTACACACAGACAGCAGACACCTGCTGGACATCTAAAAATAGAACCTGGATGTAATTAATTATTTATTTCTGGTTCTTTTTAAGCCCATTTGCATGGGGCAGTCCTTAGCAGGTAGTTTAGTATATCTGAAGGTATACTAGACAGATACTATCCAAGTAGCTAAATGTGTAGCGTGATGGCCTAAAGTTTCATAGGTCCTGGGTTCAAGTCCTTAGCAGACATGCCATTTTTTTAATGTAATCTAAATTTTTGTTTAATTTAAACATGTAAATTTTACATTTGGAAGAGCTGAGCAGTGCGTAGCACTGGTTAAACATGATTAGCAGCCAGTTTTCTTTGTCTGTTGCTAAGCTTCACTAAAACTTTGGTTGTGCGAGTTCATGATCCTCAGCTCTTCTTAGCTGGTTTGTGTAATGCTAAGCACTATGGCGCTTTTTTGAATGTTGCTGAATGATATGTAAGGGTGGGAAAACAACTTATATTAAGTACAATATGCGAGAATTCTGCAGCAATTGTTGGAGTGCATCTAACTGATAGTATGCCAGGTGGTGCTGGAGAGGGTGCGTACTTTTGGGTGCAGAGATGGGGTGTGCAGCAGTCCAGGGTTTTTGTTGGGCTCCTGATACATAGTTATGAATCTAAGCTTCTGCAGGGTGATTACCAGGTCACAGAATGTAAGGCTGAGGCCTTGGATCAGTTGGCCAGAGACCTTACCATTATTACTGGTATTCCCCGCACTGGTGAGTAGTGTCATTACCACTATGATAACCTGAAGCATAGAAAGAGGGGAACTTTGGACACCTGAGTCCAAGAGACAAGGGCTGGGCATGCCCCAGACATATGTAAGTATTTCTTCCAGTAGTTTACTAAAATGCAAGCCGAATCTATGCAAAACTGGTATGCATAATGGAGTGCTTCTCTCCCAACAGCTGCAGCTGAGAGGGCTTGCAACGTCCAGTTCCATGCCATCGCCTGGCTAGATTGCACCACGAGTGTGGTAAGTATGGATATATTATGCTAACTGTAATGCAATAAACAATAAAGAATAAAAAACTGCACTGCAATACAGAATAAACAATACAAACTGTAGTGCAATAAATGGCCAATTAGAAGTATAGTGCAATAAATGAACAATAACAAATTTATTGCGATAAACACTAAACAATACCAATAACAGCAATCAAAAAGGTGTACAGCAGGATTCTGGTGTCATAACATAATTGCACTAGAGTTCTGTGCATTGTACCTGTACGGTAAGGTTGCTGCAGTCAAGTCTAAAACTGTAATAACTGTAGAATACAAAAGTAATGGCCTGAATAATGTATTGCTCAACTCATAGTATGGTTCAAGGTTGTCTCCAGGCCAATTTCAGTCATATAATGCTCTCTTTTCCTTCCACTCCAGGAACAAAAGGTATATGGGTGAGGTAGCCCACTTTATGGGCAGATATTGTGTGTAGACATCTCAGATAATAAACAGCAGTACCAATAAAGTGTAAAGCGGCATTGTGTTTTCCTAAAGAAATCTGAAGGCGTTATAAGAGTTCTGGTGACATAGGTTGACAGCAACCTCTCCTTCGACCACCACATTGCCACTGTGGTCAGAAAGTCCTTCTATGTGGCACACCTCATTAACAAGGGTTTTGCATTCAGGAAGAAAGAGGTCATCATCTCTCTCTACTCTTCCCTCATTAGGCCAATCATCGAGTATAATGCCCCATTTGGCATGTACCTCATGAGACAATTACAACAGCTGGAAAGGCCACAAAAGTACCTCATGAAGAGGATCCTAGGCCTTAAACACATGCCATTCATGGACAGACTAAAAAAACTCCAGCTATTCTCTGTCTCATATCATCTACTAAGAGGCAATCTCTGCTTGACTTACAAAGCCATGTCTGACCCAGCTCTGTTAGAAATGCTACATGTAAAGAAATCCAAATCCCTCTGCACCACACACTCCAGAGACGTCAATCTCATTACCACAATAAACAGAACATGCTGGAGGGACAGGTTCATAACCCAGAGACTGTCCATGTTCGGGAATATACTTCCCATACATGTCAAGCAGAGCACCTCACTGGCCCTTTTCAAGAGAAATCTTGATGAGTGGATGGGAAATAGAAAGTTCATCCTGGGGATCACTCCAGTGGTCCTACTTGATATAGAGGTGCTGGGAACTAATGGCAGGCGGCACAATGCCAGGGCACTTCTATGGGCTAGGCTTGTAAAGGCTCCAGGGCCATTAGCCTAGTACACACATATGAACCTATGAACATCCAAAACATTCTTCCCACAAAGTAGACCATTTGTTGCCATCTCCTACTAAACCTATCATAATTCAACCTTCCCTTTCTTTAGAAATTCTGAAGAAAACATCAGTCAATGTCAAGAACTTCATGGTCCTTAAGAGACAACCATTTAATCCACATTATAAACATTTTATTTGTATTAAAAGTGTAATGTAACACAGCATGCAAATGCTTGTAGGAAATCAAACATGGTTTGGGGTAAATAAGGTCTGTCAGCATTAAAAAGTCTAAGTATGTACTTAGACTTTAATTCACTCTTGCTCCTCAAAAGCTATAACTATGCAAGTTTCAGATTTTCCATAGGACAGTTCATACCCATTGTTAGCTCTTTTATTTTCTTAACAGCATTCTTTGTCTAAATGCTCATTACATGTGGTAATAGTCTGAAGCTGTAAAAGTCAGCATTTCAGTAAAACAGAAGGTGGGGTCTAAACTTTCCTAGAGTCAGTAAATGCCCGTTGTGGATTAGGCCCACTATCCCTCTCAGCAAATGAATAACTAACACTGAGCATTTTTATCAATATGGCTTCTTCTGCAATGCTTGTCTTTGCTAACTTTTCCTTCTGATTTCTCTACTTTTTACTCCTAAAACATTCAGCATTTTATTACAAAGCAGTAAACATCCTTTGTAGAAACATTCCATAACACATTCTTTTCACAATTTGTTGTAATGACTGTAGTCTTTTTTGCTTAGTAGCTCAAGATACCACTGTGGAAAGAAGCTCAGTTTCTCAAGTGCCCCTGATCACTGTCTGGTTGAATGTCATACAGCTGGTAAAGTAGGCTGGGGAATCAAATAGGTTCATAGGTAAGTACTAGGCTAACTGCTCTTGCAGGCCATTTTTAAGTCAATTTCTCCTTTTGTGCTCAAATTAACCTATCCCATTTGGCATTAGATTAGCATTAACCATCCCATAGCCAGTAATTATATATCACCCTAATGAGAATACAATTTGAGGGGACTCATGCATGGGATAAAGATTTAGAAGCTGCCTCTACCCTTCAGTAGTACAAGGGGCAATCCTGAAGTAAACTTTCTGTTTCTCATCTATAGATCTATGTTGTGCTTGAATATGGACAGAGATGAATGTTATTTTATGTGGATGGTGACTCTGTTCCAAAGTAGTGGTATTATCTGTGAGATATACCTGTCACTCCAAGCATACCTCTCAACCTCTTAGTGCAAAAACTCTGGACAACGCCTGACATAATGGGGGAACAAAGGCCCAAAAATAGGGGCAGATTTTAAACACTGCTCTTATAAAGTTAGAATGTTGCTAGAATAACAGGATTCATCTTAAGATGCATTTTTTCTGATGGGTATGACGTCTGAAACAAAAATGTATATCATTATTTAGTGACTTCATTCCTCAGATCATCCCAGTAACTTCCCAGAGAATCATAAATTTTATGAGGAACAGACCGAAAATATGAGGCAAAAATCTAGAGATTCTGCAAAACTCTGGACAGTTGAGAGGTATGACTCCAAAGTGTTTTGTTAATGTTCCAGAATAGGTTTAGATCCCTAGGCCAAATATCTCTGGTGCCATCTGACTTACTGATGTGGATGTAAATCCATCAGTATTGGGTGGGAGGATGCCTTGGATGCCAGACACAAGTCACCTCTTATCAGTCTGTAGGATACCAAGTATATGTCAGGGAACCTGGATGAGTAGATGGGGCACCGAAAATTCTTACTGGGGATAGCACATGCAACCCTCCTGGACATGGGCAGTCATCACTACATGCAGTACTGGGTATTGACTAGTAACTCTACAGTATTACAATGGGTTGAAACAGCTAGGCTTAAAATGACCTCTGAGTCGATTGCCTAGTAATCTCCTATGACCCTATGATCTTGTCTTAAAATTTGCATTAGGGCTTTATTCATTGCATGTCTGTTCTAAGTTGCTGCAGTCAATTGTTACATCATTTGCAGATGTCCCCTGCAGTCACAGCTTTTGGGTTCCTCTCCTATGCCCACCAACTAAGGCGTGATGACTGTCTAGTTTACTTAATGTACACAAACATACCTCTGAACTGTCATGATTTTTCATAATGTAATTACAACTGCTTAATCTGTTTGTTCCATGATTACCACATACATGATTACCTAGAATGCAATATATTTTCAAATCCATTTACACAACACCTTGGTAGGTATGTAAGTCCAAATTATGTGAAACTGCCTGTGTAGTTGTGTACCTCCATTTGTTAGTGCTTGGCTCATACTGTCCCATGCTAACAACTTGAGAGGTATGTACATGCTACATTAGCTATAGAAGATTTGTAGTCATTGTACTCACAACTGAAACTGCACACCTGTAGAAGTATGAATTAGTACTCTGTGTAGTAATATTACCTGTGAGATAACTAATGTTATGTTTTTTTCTCTTTCCCCACCCCTTATCTTCTTTAATTTACTATTGTTATTTATTGTTATGATTTTAATATTAAAATATTTTGTTAAACTAAATGTTCTGTTGGCCTTATGGTTTAATTTATACTGGTTTGCTGCTAACATACTTATTGTTATGTTTTTTAATGTTGTGTTACACATAATATACCTTAATATGCATTTGGATTAATAAATATTATGTTCCATTCTGTTAATACTAACATTGGTTTGGTTATTACTAACCTTAACGTTTTGTTATAACTACTTTATTACAGCACATTAAGGTCGGCCAGTTAATCGTGACCAACCTACCTTGCCTCGTCCTGCCATGGCACTGGGTTCCAGCATGTCTGGACCCCAGGCTGGTGGTGGGGGCCCTCTGCTGCCCCTGCACTACCAGTGGCATTGGGTAGTAACTGCCCCATTGGATGAGGATGGGCCACCCTCTGGTGGTGGAGGTGGAGTTTTCAGCTGTGACAAGCTGTCAGGTTTGGTGTGCAGGACAATCTACCATGGGTTTGGATGGCACCTGCATTAGATGGAGAGCATGCTGGCCACTCTGGTGGGGCAGGCTTAGCCCAGAGCCCAGCCTCCACCACTGCCACCCTCAGGGCAGTGATGGACCAGTGCCAACAGTCCCATGGCTGGGGTGTGAGTCACACTGCTACTGTGTAGAGGCATACTGAACTGACTTTCCACAACACCCCCCCATCCAAGGTGTTTATCCCCTTCTTGTGTCACACACCACCCCTGTCTACTGTCTTGTCTGTCTGCAAAAGCTTCTTCACCTACCCAACTTACCTCCCCACATGTACCAATGTCCCTTGCCCAACATACCACTTTCACTTTAAATAAAAAAATGGGCACCTGTCCCCAAAAAATATCATCCCGTACATAGCTCTCCATTTCACACGTGTCCACTGGACACACATAATTTAGTCCAATTGGCTTAATAATGGAATTATGTTATCCTCACCCCTTTCTCTGGGGGTGAGAATCCAAAGTCATCTACAAATTCTGTCAAATTGCACAGTTGTTTCTGTACAAGCAATGAATATCTATGGTTCTTTCTTACACCCTTCCTGCACATACCTACCTGCTTTTCACTATGTTTTCCTCCTGCTTGCACTCCATGTCACCACTTTCCTATCTACCCATTTTTCTTTTCTTTATATATTTTTACAGAGATGCTGTAGGACTCACACTTTTGCACAGCATTGCTAAGCTCAGCTAAATAGAGCTATATTGATATATATGTTTTAAATTATAATAAACATGTCCAAAACAAAGACCTGTCCCCTATTTTGAACCCAAGACCATCACACCTGTAGATGACTGCATTAACCTGCCATGTTACACAGCTGTTAATTAAAACAGGTGGTTTAAGCAAAACATAGTAATTGCAAGTTACACTCAGTACGCATGTTTATGCAGAGCTGTGCATCATGTCACATCGCTCAAACTTGCTTAAAGATAAATGGAAAAATAGGGAGTGCACCTTGGAGTCTGGTACAAGCATATACCACTAAAAAGCCAAACACAGAATAATGGATGTAAGCGAGGTCTGTAATAGCAGGAAAATGTCCCATCAGCAACACATACAAATACACCTGCTAAGGCATTACTGGCAAAATACATATTCAAATGGGACCCAGATGCAGAAGTAACTCCATATAAAGCCATGTACATAATAATTGCTGTAAAAAAAAGTATGTCACATGCTATATGTATCTACTTATATCCTGAAAATACACCTGCTAAGGGACTCAGTGGCTTAGTCTATTAAATGTCTTGCAAAAAGTACATTTTGCAGCTACAGTCCTGGGTTCAAATCCAGTGGTGCGTAGCACTGAAATTACATTATTGTGAAGCCAGCAATTAATGACTGAGTCATGCACTCTTTATCCACACAATGCATTTCAAATTAAATGTCTGCTTGTCACTAATGGAAGTCACTGGCCTGCAGATAGGAACACACTTCACGTATCCCTATAGCAAAACTATAAGTGCATAAAGTGTCACATCATGCATTAATATGCATTCACAGAGAATTTTAACTCAGGTAATGCAAATGAGGCCCACTAATATCAGAGTGCAATACACGATCCTTTCAAACTCACAGTGCAGATTAGCATAGCTGCACAACTAACATACACATATGAAGCCCTGCTTGTAACAAGGACTGCTGGCATACACATTCCAAATGAGTACCAGACTGCAAAACATGGCCTGACAGTTGCCCAAATGGTGGACATAATGTTATATTTATCCCCTATGTTGCTGAAGGACACAACAAACATGTTCACTTGTACTCTGTTAATGATACCATTGCCTAACATACTTACCTTAAACACATGCCTTAACTGGAGTGGAATGGGTAGCCTCACACTGGCTCTGCCTCTACTACAAGGCTGACACAGCTCCCATGGTTACTCCTACAGCTTGTTGTCCTCCAAAGTTTCTAGCAACAGCTGCACCTGTCACACATACATCTCTATGTAACAGTAATTGCTACAAACCTACCCTCTGTGATGACATAGTCTCTTCAACCCAGTAATATCCAGCACAGCATATCAGAAAGGGCTTCTAATCTACATGAAGGCCTTACATCTTGTACAGTGGTTGCATGTCATAGGTTCATGATAGTGCATATCAGCTGTGTCAGTTGTGATTAGCATTTCAGAACTACAGATTGGTTAAGAGGCAATCACCTGCTAATGAGATAGCATGTTAAAAGGCAAACTTGCTGGCTATGAGGAACCATTCTGCATGAGACTTCCTGCATATAGAACACGCATTTGCAAATGCTTAAATATCACCACATATTAAAAGAGGAGTTCTGCACTCCAGCAGGTATGTAAACTTTTTGTTTATAACAGGATGCAGATGTGCGAATACACTTACAGTGAATAGGGATTACAGCATTAATTCTTTCTTAGAACTGTGATAATGACATGTCATTGATCTCCAGATTTGTTACACCTACAAGGGTGGAATGTTTGTTGTTAGTGTGGCACACTGGTCTCGTGGGACTGTCCCTTTATAGTGGTTGTGATAGCACACTGCTATTTGTTTGGCACTGTTGTTTTGACACATTATCAGGGGGAGCTGCCCCTAGGGAACACACTACAATAGACTTCAGTGTTGGATGTATGATCATACAACAATATATGTAATGGCACACATGGGAAGAGTTGACTATTGGTAGTATCTTAGTTGTATCAACATTTATAGTATGTTTGCACACTGTGGAAAATGACATCTGTGATCAAGCATTGAATACTGCCACCTATTCAGTTCTTGCTGTATCACTACATAGTATACTTCCATGTATGTGATCCTGACATGTGTTCCCATTATGTTGCCTTTCAGAAAACATGTACCCAAGATGCAGTGCACCTTTTATGGATGCAGAGAATGATATTATACTTGAATGCCTCTGGCAACACCATGAACTCCTACTGTCCAGGGGGAGGCAAAACAGGGAACAGTGGGCAGCATTGTGGACTGAAGTTGTCCAAGACATGAATACCACAGGTCATCAGAGCAGGACATATGAGCAGGTTTGACACCGCCATATGGACATGATTAATGCTGCATGCAGAAGAGCAGCAGATGTAGCCAGAGATCATGGCATGACCGGTAGAGGGCCTGCAGTGGATCAACCACTGTCAGCCACTGAGGAATTCCTGGCGATCCTAGGCACACATGACAGCTCCCAGGCATCCATCACACCATACATTGTGGATGTGGGTGCCTCAGTTTCCACAGCAGAGGAGCAAGCAGGTAAGCTTAGTTTGATCACCATTGCAATACTGTAGCATTCAGTGTATCAGGGTGCACATACTCTTATGTGGGTGTCAGATCTGTGTTCTTTGTGAGGAGGGAAGGGTTTAACTGCAGTTTGACACTCGTGCTCAGATGTTGAATCATATAAAAATTAACACAGTAGCTACTGTAAATGTGAGATATATGGATGTATTACCTTTTTGTGGTACAACATGCGGTAGTACTGACATTACCTCTCCCTCAACTTTTCATAGGTCTGTCATGTATCAGACAAGGCCATGGTCCTGCTCCAGAAAAGCAAGACACTGTTTTGTTATAGATTTAGTTTTACAGCAATGTAATCCCTAAAGTGTCATCCCAGGCTTGCTGCCTGGCGTGGTGTACTGTCATTATGATTGCCATCTGCACAGATATTTTCTGACTGTACACATGTTAGAGTCATACTTATGCCTTGCATTTGTCACCACACTGATAGATGTGACAGCATTGTCAGGACATTGCAGATTGTCATATGTGTCAACTGTGCAGAGTCTTCACAAATGTCAACAGTATACCTCATTGTTGCTGATGAGATTGCTGTGTAAAGACCTTTTATTTACAAGTAACTACAGCTGTTTCTGGGAAAAGTAATGTCCTCTTATCCTACTATATGAGGTTGGGGTTTCAACAAGTCTGTAATGTTGCCAATAGTGTATAGAGTTGTACATATACTGCAAAATAGTACTGCAGAGCATAATAGTATAGGTATTAATGCATTGCTTTTTCGTGTCTTATCACAGGAGACCAGAGTGGGTTGGTCTCTGTCCCCTACACAATTTGATGTCCGTATCTCTTCAGACTCTGATGATGATAGTGGTCACAGTGAGGCACAAGTGGGGGTTTCATCGAGCTGAATTTGTCCCAGAGGTTGACATCACTCTTCTGCCTTTATTGTCACAGCACAAAGTCAATATGCCTACACATACTCATTCTCCAGATGCCGCAGATATCGGACAGTCAGAATGTGGGGACATAGAGCAGGAAAGTGTGGCAACTATGGCTCAAGTGAGTGTAGACATTGGCCATAGCCAGAAAGCTGGTGAGGTTCCACACAGGTGGACTGATAGGGGTGCTCGGAGGAGGAAGATTCCTGTCCTTCTACCACCTGTTGCAGGTGTCACATCATGGTTCACTTGGAGTATGTTGCAGGCAATCACGGAGGCACAGGCACATTCTGAAAGGAACTCCAGACATATGCTCAGGGTTATGGATGCAACAGAGTCAGACATCTGTGACTGCAGTCACCACATTGTTGACACCCTGGATCGGTTCACTGATGCAATGGAAAGAAGGTGGGCTGAGACAGTGTCTGTCCTGAAATGCACAGTGTATCTGCAGGAACGTGTGGTTGGAGTTGAACATCAGCCTCATTGATATAGGTCAGCAACCCCAGCTGCTGAGATTCCATGTGGCTGTGTACAATCATGCTCCAGTAGTGGCAGTACATCAAGAGCTAAAGAGGGCAGTGTGTTGTCTACACCAAGATGTGGCAGACCATGGGCTCATGGTCCTAGGCATTCCTGTGGAGGACACTGCCCCATCAGACAGCAGTCACTATCAAGTATTAACACTGCTTTTAACCTTGGGCATGAAGGTGCCAGTGCAACTCCTGGCAGAGCCAGTTCCAATGTTTGGGACTGGAGATGGTGCACTGTCAGCTCTACCATGCATGGTTCAAAGCTGTCCAACATACACACATGTAGGGCTAGCACTTAGCTTGACTGTGCACATGTATGCACTTGTACAGAACTGTCAAATGCAGGTCACCTACAGGTACACACACCACACATTTCCATGGTCCATCTTGCCTGCTACCCTTCTGGACTCATACACATGCTGTCAACCTTTTGGGTTAGCCTAGGCCTCCTGCACCCCCATACAACACCCTTTGTAAGTGATGATACTTGTGCCACATCCCTGTCATTCTCATCATTGGTGCAGGGAAATGAAGCTATGGGTGTAATGCACAGGATGACTATAAATTAACATGTACTTGTGTAATGCATTGTTGTTTTGCCATGCTCCGATACATTTTCTGTCATCACACACAAAACATTACTACAAAGCCCATGATGACAAGCAGGACACAGCCTGCTTCTTCATCCACATAGCTGTCCCACATCATGAAAGGCTCTGTAGTCTTCACAGCCCCTTTTCTAGGTAGATGCCTTGATTAGCAACCTAGGCACTCAGTTGGCTTTTGCATGTCTTATGCCTTCTGATCCAAGGTTGGTGGTATGTCACTAGGGAACTAACAAGAGGGGGATTAGTAGCACTGCTGTAGCACCACAATATAATGTACACTGTCCAGTGACATAGATGTCAAGTCTTGCCGAAACAATCAGCACACTGGTGGTGAGCCATCATAGGTGACAATTTCACAGCTACTCATGCATCCTGCCCTTCAACGCATTACTGATGGATATCTGCATGACATGGCTGTGAGGCCTACTGCAGTGGACTGGACACATTTGGCCAATGTGTGTCCACCTGCCACATGTCCTAGGCATGCCATACTGTACAGTTATGCACCTGACACATATGTCTGTGTTCCCACATCATGTCACACAGCAACCAGTGCACTGTCTAATTGCTTGACAGGCATTGTATGCTGGTGAGGCCAATGTAATGTCAGCAAAGTTGAACAAGTTCTCTATGCATGAATGGGCATCCATGTATTCACTTCAAGATGTGCCTATAAACACCCAAGGGAGTGGCAGCATGATCCTAACTTTGCAGAACTAGCTGCTGAGATGTTGGTGGTGTCCTCACCCTTCTATTCCTATTAGGTTCATAGGTTCATAGGTAGGTACTAGGCTATCTGCCTGAGGGCATTTATAAGCCTAGCCAGAATGTGTCAGCTTTCGCCACCCCATTGATTAATTAACTGAGCCTCTGTCAAGAAGAGCCAATGAAGTGATTCCAGGGGTGTATTTTCTGTTACCCATCCACTCATCAATGTTTCTCTTGAAGAGTGTTAGTGAGGGGCTCTGCCTAATGTAGTTAGGAATTTTGTTCCAAAGCATGGGGAGTCACTGTGACAGGAATCTATCCCTCTAGCATGTTCTATTTATTGTTGTGGCGAGGTTTAGCTCACTAGAGCGGGTGGCTTGCTGTGACTTGGATTTCTTTAGGTGGAGCATGTTCATCAATTCTGAGTTGGACATGGCTTTGTAAGTCAGGCAGAAATCATCTCTGAGTAAGTGATATGCCAATGAGTACAGCTGGAATTTTTCCAGTCGGGCTGCATAGGAAATATGTTTGAGACCAGTAATCCTCTTGGTGAGGTACTTTTGTGGTCTTTCCAGCTGTTGGAAGTGTCTTGTGAGGTACATCCCAAATGGGGCATTGTACACTATGATGGGTCTGATGAGTGACCAGTAGAGGGGCACTATAACCTCTTTATTTCTAGATGTGAACCCTTTAGTAATTAGATGGGCTACATAGAAGGATTTCCTAACTACTTTGGCAATATGATTGTCAAAGGAGAGATTACTATATACCTGGGTCCCCAGATCTCTTATTTCCTCTTCTGTATTAAGGGGGCTGCCACCTATGTGGTAATTCATGGGTGTTTTGTTTTTTACAAATGGGATGACTATGCATTTTTTTGGCATTTAGCTTGAGACCATGACTTTAACATCAGGTGTTCATCTCAGTAAGGCCCTTTTGGAAAATGTCCGTGTCAGCTGGAGAGTCATTTATGCCTCCCAGTTTGCAGTCATCGGCGAACTTGGTTAGCCATAGTCCTCCTGTGGTTGTCTGTACTTCTAAGAAGTATATCCTGAACAGTAGGGGTCCCAGGACCGAGCCTTGTGGGACACCACTTGTGACTGGTTTAGAGTCGAACCTGGAGCCCACTATTCTTACCGTGTGAGTTCTGTCTGTAAGCCAGTTGGCAACCCATCTCGTGATGTTGGGGTTTATGTTCAGGCTGGTGAGTTTTTCTATAATTCCCGAGTGGGGAATGGTGTCAAAAGCCTTGGCAAGGTCAAGGTAGGCTGTGTGAACTACCTTACCATCATCTATGGCCTTGGTGACTGTCTCAAAGAAGTCAACCAGGTATAGTAGGCATGATCTGCCCTTAACAAAGCCGAACTGGGTTGGGTCAAGTGTTTGGAGGTTTCCAATGTCTTTGTTAATGAGTTCCATGATGATGCGCTCCATAGCCTTGCAGACCAAGCTAGTCAGGCTTATGGGGCGATAGTTACCAGGGTCCGTTGTGGCCCCTCCCTTGTAGAGTGGAATATCCATTGCTAGGTTGAATGGTGTGTTTAGGTGGGGGGTTAGTTCGTTCTGTAGTTCGCGCAAGATGCAGCCTGGGACACCATCTGGCCCCATTGATGCTATGCTTTTGGCTTTTGAAAGGGCTGTTTTCATCTGTGCATCTGTGATTTCTGGGACACTACACTTTTCCGGTAATGTTGTGGGCCCTTTTGGGGGTGAGAGAGGGGTGAAGTTTGCACTGAATCTATCTGCCAAGATGCTGGCAATATCAGTGGGTTCAGTATAATTTGTGCTATTTTGCACTTGCTCAGAGCATATCTGCGAGTTGCCACTTAGATTCTGACATACCTAAAGAAGGCTTTGTGGTTATCTTTCGAATCTTTGGCTATTTTTCTTTTGAAGTTAGCCTTGGAGGATTTTATGAGGGACCTTAGTTCCTTACTAATACTGATCAGGGATGTTTTTCCTTCTTGGGATTTGCTTTTTTTCTGAACTAGTTTCCTCCTTCTATCGATTAACCTGTTTATGGCAGGGGTCCACTAGACTGGTTTCCATCTCTTAGGGGAGTGAGCCTTGGTTTTGCTATGGATGGCACAATCCATGCATTCTTGTAGGTGCTCATAGAGTGCATTTGTAAAGGTTCCTGCATCTTGGACACTGTTATCCTTCAGTGTGGGGGCTGTGAAACTTACCACCTCTGTCTTAAGTAAGGTGAAGTTTGCTATAGAAAAGTTTTTCACTATGGTTTCCTTGGTTGGAGGTGGTGGTGTGGTGTGGACATCCATAGTGATTAGTTTATGGTCTGATCTAACCAGTGACTGGTGGGCCTCTGGTGTGGAACACCTGTCGCCCATATTGGTAATGACCAGGTCCAATATGTTTTCACCTCTGGTAGGGGAGTTTACCAACTGATCCAGGGCATTTGAGTTGATAAATTCCAGGAAGCACTGGACCTGGGAGTTTGTACTTGAGTAGTTTTCCCAGTTAACGGAAGGGTAATTAAAATCACCAATATCAGGGTGTTTGGTAGGACCTTCATGTTTTCCAGTGTCTCCAGAAAGGCAGAGTGGTGGACCTGGGTCAAGGAGGGTGATCTGTAGCAGGCCACAATTTGCATTGCAGATTTGGCTGATGTTAGTTGCACAGGGATGATCTCGGAGGTATCATGCTGCACCACTAACCTGGAAGTGTAGGTATCCTTGATGAATATGGATACAGCCCCTCCTTTTGTGTTTCGGTTCATGTTCTGTTGCCAAAATGTGTGATATGAGTTGTGGCCCGGTAGTGCTGGGGTGCTCTATGGAGCCTTGAACCAGGTTTCAGTTACTGCACAGATGTCGACGTTCTCCATACTGAGGAGTGCTTCGAGCGTGTGCATTTTGAGATTTAAACTCCTGGTGTTGAGTAGCATAAACCTCATTTTTTTATTTGTGCTGTTTACAGAGGTGGGTTTGACTTTTGAGCCTTGCCTAAAAAAGGCACTATGGGGGCAGCAAGAGCCTTGGCCAGTATTCAAAAGCCTAGGGGTGACAGGTGCAAGCTGTCTCTTGCAAAGCAACGAGGCCTATCGAGTATGTCGTCCCAGGCTGACAGGCACCAGATCTCCTTTGAATGACACCAGAAGCTTAGCCAATTGTTGAAATTGATCATTTTTTTCTTTATACTGAGGTAACATTCTTGGTTAGGGCAGGATGCTACTCAGGGTCAGGTTCATACTGGCCTGGGCTACATGATCTGAGAGCTCTTCCATGTCTCTTTTCATGTAGTCCAGGGAGGTATGTCTCAGGTCATTCACACCAGCATGAACAATGACAGAGTCATATTTGTACTTGTTCTGGAGTGACCTGTGTGCTTGTGTTATGTGGCAGATTCTGGCTCCTGACAGGCAGCTAACAGTAACCTGCTCTTTGTCCAGCCTAGTGAGTGGGACATCAGTATGCCTGACTATAGAGTCGCCTATTACTAGTGTGTTAGGTATGTTATTTCACCTTAAGGGCTGTGATTGTGTGGCCCACTGATTTTGTGTTTTATGTGTTGTCTGGTTTGTGACGGGAGGTGCAGGTTTTTTGGGTGTCTGTCTTGGAGGTCTGTGATGCTTTTGCAGGTTTTTATTTAGAGCTTCCGAGTATGATTTTGTGTATTTATGTGTATTTTTTGCCAGTGCTGTTTTAGTATGTCTATGTGAGGCTGGAGGTGTGGTGCAAGTGTTAATCTTCTCCTCATGACTGCCTGTTCCAGTCTTGGGTGGAGAGAGCTTAGCCTCCAATTTAGCTATATAATTGCATCTCTCACATATGTTAATGTTTTGTGGTAGGAGGAGAGGGTTGTCTGTGTACATGAGGCAGTTGTAACATTGCCTCAGGATACCCAGGTTCACCAGCTGGACTGGAGAGTACACCTGAAATTGCCCTTTGGTCATGCCTGAATAGTAGGGTGAGCTGCTTAGTTGCTTGGTTGGAGAGGGGGTGAATAATGAGCCTTGCCCTGCTGGGCAATCATGTGTTGGGGTATATTAGTGCTTGCTATTAGGTCTGAGCAAGTGCTGGATTGTAAGATGCTTTTTAAGTGCTTAGGTTGAGAGTTAGACTACTTTCAAGGGAAAAACTGAAGAGGAGACTTGGTGGAGCCAGGATATATTTAGCCCTAGCTAAACGGCACTGCCCAGACATGTAAACAGTGCAAACATGGTTTTTACAGCAGGGAAAGGAAAGAGATAGAAATTAGCCTAAAATGGCCTATAAACTACTAACTTATGGGCTGGAACCACTCCTCCAGGGACAGATGGCTGCTCAAAGCTCCCTCTCTCACATGTGAACAGAGTAACCTCCCTCTATCCAAGTAAGGTATGGGCAACTCATAAAATTGTAACACAGCCCTGAATTCAGCACTAGCCTGAAAACTGGACTATACTAGCTTAGAAAGGTGGGAAACAAGGAAACATTTTTTTTTGAAAAGATAAGGCAAAAACAGTAAAAAATACACTTAAAACAGCTTTAAACGACTACAAACAGTAAAAATACACTTAAGACAGCTTTAGATGACTACAAGCAATCAGAAAAGGCTTTTAAACAAATTACCCAATTAACCAGTAAAAAAAATCTCAAAACTGAGCCCTGTTCCTGTAGTCTTCAATCAGACAAGTTCTAACTGCACACTCCTGCCACTGGGGTGCAGGGGAACCTTCTCCTAAAAAGAAGGCCTGGATTAGTGCTCAAGTTATACAAACAAAGCTAGATCCAGCAGGCCTGGATCTAGTCTATGCTACAGCAAACAAGGTGCACCAATTTCAGTAAGAAACAGTTCAAATATGCAGGCACTATAGGTCCTATGACACACAGACACGACATGTGTCACATGTGATTGCATTTCAAACCTTGTTGCCATGATGTCTCCAACAGCAGTCATTACATATGGCAATAAGCATTATGCCAACATGAACAGCTCACATCCTACACCACCTATACCCACATCACATGCTTGTGTGCAGCTCTTTACCAGACATATTGTCAAACAGACACGTCAGAAAACCTGCCTCTGGAGTGCACTGTGCACATAATACTGCATGCATGACTCTCTCACCAGTCAAACACCTGAAGCAAAATGCAAAATCACACCTCTCAGTCAGAGGTGGTTACATCATGAGACACACTGATGTCTGTGTCAAGTGGCCACATATGGAAAAGATCACAGATATCTGTGAGTTGACACAATAGGCCTTATCACACATTCCCACAAATCAAAGAATATCAGTTAACATTGTTGACATCGTAGCTTCTGAAGGTGTGTGCGACTAGGGACATACATCACCAGCCTGCATGCAGACACATGAATGTGCTTAGCCAGGCTGTGTCTCTCTCAGGTTTATGCATAGCTTTCAGCAGCAGTTGACCCTCACCTAGGTTGCTGGCTTCATACACACGGAAATTGATGGAAGTCAATATTTGCCTTGACATGTGGTGTCATTGTCTGAGGATCTACTACATGCCTGCCTGGGATGCCTTGCTCAACAGACATCAATGCTTCATCAGTGATGCTCTTCATCTCTCACCCCTGATATTTGAATTACTGACCAAGGCTACTGATATGCCCACAATGCATTTTAGATGCACTGTTCAGGGAAAAGTTGACAATGAGAAGACCGTCTTTATGCAAAATCATGGTTATGTTGCTACATGGTGGGTATTTATTTATTTAACATTTGTTTACTGGGAAATTCTGACTTGGAATGAAGCCACATTTCAGCAGAAGCCCAGGGAAAAATGCTCCAGATGCATGTATTTGTAAAGTGGGATGAAACCATAGCACCCAGAGGAAACCCACATGAACACAGGGAGGACATGCAGACTTCACACAGAAGGCACCCCAGCCAAGAATCAAACCAGAGAACCTGTTGCTGTGAGGCAACAATGCAACCACTGTACCACTGTTCCATCCATAATGGTAATGGTATGGCAACACTGAACCGTACTCTGTGGAATGTGTCCCCACTCTGGATTATGCAGACAAGTGTGCAGTCAAGAACATCTGGTTCAAGGCTGTGGACAGCAGCACAGCCATACCAGACTACAAATCCATCCACATCTTCACACCTCAAAATGACAGTGTTCAAGGTAATGCAAGTTGAGTATGCATACTCATTAAGGATAGATACACATCCAGATTTTGTGAAACACTGTAGTTTCCCAGAGACACTGCTGATGCCATTCAGTATTGAAAGGGCACATAATCAAGCAATAGCCGGCTAAAGGTGCAGCTCAATGAATCCAGACACCCATTGTGCATATTTATATGTACGTGTGTCTGTCAAGATATATCATTACACCATGGTGTGAGGTGGAATTAAGTGATCACCAACTGTGTTGCTTAGTCATGCTGCCGCTCACTTGCCCAAAGTTTAGTCTATGTCCTTAACTATGGTGCTCTGGAGCAGTGCTGTGACATTTCCCAAGGGGAGCCAGCATATTGCATCACATGTTTACCAATATGGGTGACCACTGCAGTCCCCCATTGTGGGGTCCTCCCTGGCGGGATCTGACCACAGATCAGTGTCATTAAAACTACCAGCACTAACCCCCCCCCCCTCTTGCATGCAATAGAGACATATATTTCAACAAAGCCATTTATTACCTCCTGTTGGATGGTTTACATAGCTTGACTGCACTTCCCCCCTCTGATGGGACAGACTTGTACACAGAGCTCTACACTCATTCATTATGCCTGCAGCATTAGAACTGCATGAACTAAGCTGTTCCTAACAGGAGGAACAGAGGTCCCTCTTGGCACAGCAAACCTGCCTGGCGGACAACTGCCATTATCAGGCTGTGGAATAAGAGGTGGGCATTGCTTTGTGACAGTTGTGGTGAGGGTGCACAGCCAAAATGGAGGCACACCCTCCTCCGCTAAAACAACCACATAGTGTTGTTGCGATGTTGTGTAGCCACGGTAAGTGACAAAATTAGTTACCCACACAACACAGAACCACAACACACAGTGTAGTTACATGTGTAACCTCAAAGGACAGGCATAGATTGTTGGTGAATTCATACATAATGATGCCACCTAGAATGGGTCTGTTGTCATAGTTAACCTGTAGTCCCACATGTTCTGTGTCAACTTCACTCTCCTGTCCCCACCACATGTGACACGTGACATTCCTACAACTTGTCCCATAACTTCCATATCTACAGAGTAGGTTGCAAATGGCCTCTCTATGGAGGATACACAGCATCTATTGGACATGCTAACATCCCAGGCTGCATCCTACATGGGATTTGTCATGGAATGCTAACACCACTGAGAACACCTTGCAATCATACTGAAACCACTGGCTAGACCCCAGCTGACTGGACAATGGCAACTGTTATACCCTTGCACAGAGGCGGTGCATGCACTGACCACCAAACATATAGACCTCTTTGCCTGAGTATCAATATCTGAATGGCAGTAGGGGAAATCATCATGCAGTTGATCAGCACACATATATATGATCAATACACAATTGACTGTACACAGTTTGGATGTCTGATGGGGATCATGACTGTTAAATGTGGTGGACATTTCTGAGGCAGTCCCCAGGAACCTGGTTGAGGGGACATCAGGCATACAACCCCCTAGACTGAGCCAAGCCATCTGACTATATCCCCCACTCAGGCATCATTTACAAAAGACCCAGTTAGGCATCCATGGTACTATCATTGTAGGGGTCACTTAGTTGCCCTTTGATGGCACACATACTCAGCATAGGGACATCCACCTCCAATAGCTAATCTGTAAGCAGCAGTGTTCAACGGGCTCAGTCGTGGGTCCTCTACTACTTGGAATCCATTTAACCATGATACAAGTGAATATTGACTGTGGCTGACAATGTTGGCTGATGCCTCCAAACTGTGAGCACTCATGGTGTCTGTGAGTTATGTCAATATCCTACAAGAGGGTATTAATGAACAAATGTCTGTTGATATAGTAATGGCCATAAGTTCCATGCAAATATATATGTAGTATAATTTCCATCACTAACCCTTATGTACCTGGTAAGTAGCACATCAGTCACAACATGTGATGTACATACTCAGGGGTGAAAGAACTGGGCACACAGGCCTGGCCACACATGTTTTCACCTAATGTGCTTGAGATCACTATGTCTCCCCAGTGGTCATAGCTGAAGGCATAATCACCCATAACTGACATACTCATAACCTCCATGTACTCATCTCTCAGCACGCCAATATCTGAGTGCAATGGCCATTTAGTAATTGATGTTTCCAAGCAGTACTGGCATGACAGTATGGTCCCTCACAAGGGAACTTCACGCCTTCAGCATGTGTTCAATGGGGATCATCTGAAATGAGTGTCATTGTAGCCTGTGGCATATAGACTACTAAGAAGTGACTTGTGCCTTGCATACAGGGCAATGTGTGACTGCACTTGATTGTTAATGCCGCATATCTGTAGGTGGCATAGTACATGGATTAATCACTCAAAGGACATTAACTTAGTATGTGACGTTAGTAATACATTTTGGTTGGAGAAATTTGTCTAGCAAACTTTAACCCACCTTTGAAACAGAACCCTAGTTAATGGCAAGCAGAGCACCTCAATGCACCTCAGCACATGCCATCTGTATGACTGGCTGGGTGACTTTCATTTCAACACAGGGCTTCTGCCTGCATCCCTCTTGGACTGGGGCAATATGTGCTGATCATGTAAATAAGGGTATACAGTTGTCTATTATTGTAATGGCTGTATGGCCATTATGCTAGTGAAGTTCAAACATCTTATGGTTCCATAAGCTGATGTAAATTGCTCTAACAGCCACACACACAAACATAGCTACATTGAGGATAGCACCACTTCCAATTACTGCTTACAGGACATGGCACAGCACACACATAGTGCAAGTCAGCTGTATGTAGATTAGAACACTTACCTATGTAATGATGCACACTATAGATCACAGTACACGATGCATGCAACACACTTCATGTCTGATAATATTATTGGTTTAGCATATATTATGCTTGATGACATCAGCAGGCCTAGTTGTGGTCAGGAATTTGGATGGCCACATCACCTGCTACAAATAAAATTCTGCAAAGCCCTACCTCTTTCTAAGATACTGAGGTGATCACATTTATGCCAAATGGACATACACACATGCCCCAAGTGGTCTGCAGTGAGATTAGAACCCCATACCTATCTAGTTTTATACACTATAGATCATGATACTTATCACATGCACCACAGCTTAAATCAAATGCTACAATGGCAGCTGGTAGTGTTAAGGTACATGACATCATCAGGCCTGCAGAATAGGGCAGTTTGGAAGCCAGCAGCAACTTATAGGGCCAAAAAGTGCATAACTATTGCAATTTGATAGCCAATGATGGATTCTCAGTTGTTTGGCAGGTGGATATTCATACACACACACACACACACACACACACACACACACACACACACACACACACACACACACACACACACACACACACACACACACACACACACACACACACACACACACACACACACACACACACACCAAGTAGCCTGCAGTGAGCTTAAAATCCCTACCTATCTAGTTTTACACACTACAGATCATGATACTTATCACATGCACCATAGTTTGAGTAAGATGCAAAAATGGCAGCTGGCAGTCTTAAGGTACATGATATCATCAGGCCTTGTAGAAGAGAGCAGTGTGGAAGCCAGCAGCAAATTACACGGCCAAAATAGTCCATAATCATTGCAGTTTGATAGCCAATGAGGGATTCTCAGTTGTTTGGCAGGGGGATACACACACACACACACACACACACACACACACACACACACACACACACACACATGTATATATATATATATATATATATATATATATATATATATATATATATATATGTATGTATATATATATATATATATATATATATATATATACGTATATGTATATGTATTCCTATCATATAATAGAAACTTCATTTGACTGGATCGCATTTGACTGAGATCAAAAGACTGACATTTCAAAAGATTGAAAAGTCACTTGACTGAAATCCATAAGACTGACACCCATAATAAAATTTCAACATACTAAATTTTAAACTGGACCATATGAAAGCAGACTAGGAAGGGGGGCTAAGCCCCTACTCCCCCCAATGTGGGGGGCTGTGCCTCCCACACACACCCTAAATATATATACTAACTCCAGGATTGCACTACAGTGGGGAAAAGAGCATATACCTTTCACTTACCTTACAGTAGTCTACATGCTGCCACTACTATGCCACTTTCCCTACTGTAGTGCAGGGTCTGCTTTTATATGGTCCAGTTTAAAATTTACTACGTTGAAATTTTATTATCGGTTTCAGTCTTATGGGTTTCAGTCAAGTGATTTTTCAGTCTTTTGAAATTTCAGTATTTTGGTCTCAGTCAAACGCGATTCAGTCAAATGAGGTTTCTATCATATGATAGGGATGCATATGTATATATATATATATATATATATATATATATATATATATATATATATATATATATATATATATATATATATATATACCACACATACCTGCACTCTAGTGCAGGATTTTGTGTGTTACAGACACTGACATCTGTCCCTATTTCTGCTGTACTGCACTTCACTCAAAATGTCCATGGCATTCTCCAGCTGTCTGATTTAATTAATATGTGGCAGAGGTTCATAATGTTATACCACACATAGTTTGACAGTATATGAAAACACCAACATAATAATACCTCACATGCAAAAGATGTGAATAGTTCAAGATATGGACCATCAATAGCATCACCCATGCTAACTTGCCTAGTCCACTGAGCCACACAAGCTGCCAGCCAGAGAGTAGTAATTCAGCACACAATCAACAGCATATATATGTACATTTTTATTCCTGCATTAAGTGAAACATACAATGTGTGATCAGTTTCTATGTTACTGCCCTGAGAATGCCTGGACTGCTAATATACCATTGATGACCTACTGTTAAAATGGTTATATGGGGAAACTGCTGCATTGTGTGTGGTGGAGTAAAACCAAATGTTCTGCTGGGATACACAGTAGTCCAGATATCACGTGATCTCACTGATTAACCTCTTCCTAGAGGCCTAGTGAATATTATGGAATACATACTAGTGGACTGGGTAACTGTAGTCCAATGTGGATATTACCTATGTCCAAATAGCCCACTATCTTTCCTTGCATAAATGCAGCACATCCATACATACAATACCATAGTATAATAATCCTTACAAGGAGTGTGTAGGTTAGGGACTTACCTTACAATTGCAGCAGTTAACATAACTGTAGTTCAGGGCTTATTTTGTCTGATGCAAGCAGTACACAGCCAATGCATGGATAGGTACAGGTTGTGTGGGTAGCCTGTCATCAATTTTAATATATGCCTGTGAGTAGGAGTAAGGTGTCAATCCCTAGGTCCTTAGGTTGTCATGGAATGTGCTATCCGTTGTCTCTTAGCCAAAGCCAGGGTGTACTGAGCACTCCTACTTTTACTTACAGGGACATCATCCGGGAGTTCTTCCTGCAAGTTCTCCTATAACTGTGGCTGTGGTGACCTAGGCACTGGTAGGGGGCTGTGTATCCCTTCCCTTTGCTGATCCTGCTGCAGCTGTTTCCACAGGATCATATTGTGTAGCATAGCACATACTGTGAATATATGTGCACGTGTGGTTGGAAAGTACTGCAGGGCTCCACCAGATATATCGAGGCACTGGAACCATGACTTCAGAAGCTCAAACACATACTCGATGATGTTCCTAGTTTGTGTGTGTGTGCCTTATTATGATATTCTTTGGTGGGTGTGTGTGTATTTCTGATGGGTGTCATCATCCACGGTTCTAGGGCATAGCCAGCATCCCCCAGTAAATGGCCATGTGGGATGTCCCCCCTATCAAACATCTTGTACAGCTGTGATGTGTGCCAGATATAGGAGTCGTGATAACTGCCAGGGCTGCCAGCATGCACATTCATGATAATCCCATGGGCATTGTACATGACTTGGCAGTTGATGGAGTGGTACCCCTTGCAGCTGACATAGCTTCTACCCTCCTCACCGGGTAGTACCTTGATGTGTACATGAGTGCAATCTATGGCACCCAGTACTTCAGGGTAGTGTGCTACATGGTAGAAGTGTTGCATATTGCTGGCCCTCATCTCAGCGGTGAGGGGAAAATAATTGTGCTCACTGGCATGTGGTAACATGGCATTCAGGAACTGGTGGAGTACCATGGATGCTGATGCCTGTGAGACACCCATCATGTCCCCAGTTGGTCTTTAGAATGTACCTGTAGCTAGTATTCTAAGGGCTACACATACTCCACTGGGATGGGTTCTGTTTTATTGGCTCTGTAGTATGTTCCTGTCCATCCTGTAGTTCTCTACTATCTCCAGCTCATGTAGCTCCTGGAAGGTTACCCTGGGCCTAAACACTCTTCTCCTTCTCTGTCTAGGCCTATTGTCAGCAGCAGCAGCACTGACTTCAGCATCTAGCACATACAGGTGAAGCAGACCTGCAGCAGCCCCTAGCATTCTCTCAGTTCAAATTCACAGGTTTGTGCTCCAATGGTCCAGAGTATTGGGGAAAAATCAGTATGTAGGGTGTATGCATACTTTATAGAGCTCTGCTATAGCTGCTGAATGTGTGATTGGCTAACTATGATGCATTCCACCTGCCTACAATATAATTAACATAATTTAATGGTCCTATTTTAGCTTTAACAAGGGTAAAAACTAATTAAATACATATTTTTCAAACATACTCATCACTGTGGTGTGCCATGCAAACACATGCATGGAAGAATAACAAAGCTTAGAAGTTAATAGGCACCCCCCCCCCCCCTGGAAGAACAAGCTCAGCCAGGCAGCACTCCACACAGACACATGTATCTAAGCTGAAATGAGCTTAAAAGCCAGTGAACACATTCCCCTTGATGTGAGCTACATCCTGTGAAAACAGCAGCATGAATCTAAGCCTACATGAAGGGGGTATGCAGGCACAATTACTTGCTTCTGCTATTTAGTAACTCCACCTCATTTGCATAGGTATCCATGCTAACAGACTGGAAACTAAATGCTTCATAGCCCAACCACATTAGCAACAGCACCAATGCAGCATTATAGGGACTCCATGCACAGTCCTGTAATACACTTCTGCCATGTACTATTAATTTTTTTTCCAATTCTTTTTTCTATAAAGCATGTTTGTACACTGCAGCACACCACACAAATATCCCAGATTGTTTAAAAAATGAATTTAGATTATTCCCTTTAATGTTTCCCCCATACAGGATAATAGTATTGCTCATATGTGTATGTGTTACGACATTTCTGTCCATATTTCTCTGTTTTTGCAACCTTGTTTGTCTGTCTACACTCCTGTACACGGAATATTGCCACATGTACTATGGACACTGACACGGGGTCAAAACAGATGTCTATCTGCTTGCTGGATCACTCTACCTGTCTCATTTGCATTAGATTCACCTGCTTATGAGGGGATTTGCATGCCACGGAAGTTTCCATGTTGACGCATGTGTGAGCGCTGCTCAGCAGTGCTTAATGAATTTAAAAATGTTCGCACCCATGTGAGCAGTGTGGTGTGATGCCTACACAGAAATAAAAAGCATGTAGGCTTTCTTAAATTCTCCCCTTAGTTTTAATCTGAGTAATTCAGACTGTGCACTCCCCACATGGCATGCATATCCTTAGTTTCTTGTAAAACAGAAATGGTGAGCCACAATTTCAGACCCTCCTTCTCTTGCTAATGTAAGATCTAACGAGAGATTATGAATAGTGTTTTTGTGAAACTTCATCTGATCCACCTTACTTCACATCATCGGTGACTTTTCTACACCTTCTCTTTTAACTGTAGTTTTGTCCAGCTTACCAATGATTAAGATGATTTTTCACTTTCACAATCACAATCACTCCCAAACAAAAAAGGTTACCTTGTAATCATCTTACTTTATTAGCAGGATCATTTCAAAACCATGCAACTCTTGTTTCCATCTTAAAATTTAGAGGATGCACTCCTGCTGCTAATGCTCCATCATGCTTCCACGTCACCTGAGTTGGAAAAAAATAGTAATCAAGGTAATAACCTAATGGGCTAAGCATAGGAATCTATGATAATATCATGCAGAATTCCTGTCTTACTGAATGATACTACAATACCACCAAATAGAATGGAAGCAGTGCAAGTGAGAAAGAAATCTTTTGTAAGAAAAAAACATGTTTTCAGACACTAAACAGAGGCAAGCGCATGCAAAACTGATAATCATCTCTAAGTCTGTATTACTGTGTCATGCATTTCTAAGTCATTCTCTTTTTGTTACTGTTGAAGCCATGTATGTAGATAACAATGCACCAGAGATAACAGAGTAATATGGGAATCTTAGTTTATGTAGTGTGTTTATTGTTACAGTATACTGCAGCACCCTGACACAGTCGTTCAGTATTATAATCCCTGTCTATATTCAAGAAATGCTAATTTTAGGGTGCTGAACAAAAAATGTAGCTTTTCCAGACACTTGATTATTGATGAAAATGAAGATGTTCTTGGAGCATGTAAAAATATTTTAATGCATTCCAACATAGCAAGAATGTTTAGATTCCTTATGTATGCATTATTTGATATTCTTGTATATGAATTTTAAATCATGGTAAGAATGTTTTCTATTAAAGAAACATTTGATGGATATCAGTTAACTAAATTGGTTGAATTGTGGCATGGAAATATTTGGAATACATTTCTAATGGCTTAATAATGACCTTGAATCTAAAGAGAAAATTTGCAGTGAGAATATTAAATTGAGTACAATATAATACCTGCCAATATGACCATGTGCTACATCTATAAAACATATAAAACAACAGTCAATTTGACTCACTTACAGCCCTAATTCAGCAGATTATGAAAGCACACGACTGACTAAAATAATGTCATGTCATGCAGGCTTTCCACTTTTTAAGTAAGAAAGGAAAAGGAGATAGACAACAGTGGAGAACAGAAGACTTCCACTACCTGCTAAAACTAAGGGAGACATAGAAGGATCTTAAATGACTCAGATTATAAAATATACTATCTAAACATAAGACATGCAGCAAAGAAGGCTGTTAGAAGATAATATTTTCAGAGAAAAGTAGCACAAGCTGTTTTATAACCTATAGGTAAATAAGCAAAGCATCTTATACATTTTATTGTTCTACTGACGTTACACAAATGTTTTATTAAATGATTTATTACATTTTATGTTATTTTACCTCTCAATGTATGCATATTGTACACTGTATCCTTCAATTATTTTACATCAAAACAAAATATTTTAATTCTTTATTTTGGCTCAATTGTGTTCAAGTCAGATGCCAAAATGTGTGCAAAGGTATCATTTCAAAATCCTCACTAACAAACAAGCAAACAAACAAAAATAAATTAGTAAATAAATAAATAGAAATAAAGATAAATAAATGAATATGTTTCTGTAGGAACTTTAATGTCCTACATTTATCAAATATGTTTATGCTGCGCTGATCATTAATCATTTTTGCTTTACAATAGCTGATATTTTGAATGCAATGGTTAGGAAAGTTTTACGATGATCCTCTCTCAATGTCTTCATGAAGGTTTAAAAGTTTGTCTCAAATTAAGTTTAACAAAAGTAACTCTCACACTCAGAAAATAAAAGAAAATAATTACCAGTATATACTGTCAGCCATTGTGTGTGATTTTAGCTGTTGCTGTTGTGTGGCATCTGTTTAAGAATATGGCTACCTCCCCACAGGATGACATAAGAAGTAAACTAAGTGGTATTTTATTTTGAGAAAGGTATGTATCTTATATAAATAACAACATTGAAAATATTGATTTCTTAGTTCTGAAGTGACAACTTCATTTTACTGAGATATACAGCCTAGTGCTACTAATATATGCAGGACCATTTATATTGAGTAGAAAGACAAAGAATCCGTGTATAATTCACAGTATTCTGATGTTGTGCCTTATTTTATAATCACAGGAGGTTGTGTAAGCTTAATGAGCATTGCAGTAGTCACATAATGGTTGGAATTCATAGAGACAGACAGTTAAGTATCACTACATGACAACATGGAGAAATGTGAAATATCTAAACTGGCACATGCATAAATTAAGAACAGTTAGCCATGCTACAGTCCAGTAAAGTAAAGAGTGCAACAACTATGAAAGCTATGCATGGAGGCATCCATTCCATGAAAGTCATACCTAAAAGTGGAGTTTCCTAGCCACAGAGTGGTCCATGCCACATTGTGTGATCTAATGATAATGGAAAATGTGAATTCACAGACAAAGACATCTGAAATATAAAGCATTGAATGTTTTAGAATGTTCCTCAGCAGGATGCATACAGTGCTACAAAAAGCTATACAGCCATACATCATTTGCTGTAGTGTCCTCATATATGGATACATCACATGCTTAAAATGGAAGGAAAGGTATGTATAAGGGGGTCTATATTATAACATCAAATGCTCAAAATTTCGAATGTTATAATATAGACCCATTTCAGTCGAACAATCATAACTTCGAACACTCAGAAGAGCAAATTTTTTCCCAGGGAAAAAATTTGCTGTTCCAAGAAACATACACACACACAGCACAAGCACACCAAAGCAACCGCAATCCACAAACATACACTTAAAATCCTACATCTAACCCTACACTAAACTGCACATACATTACTATCTATCCACTTACCTTAACCCAAACCCTAACCCTAAGGTCCATAACTCTCACACACTCACCTCACCCATTCCCTAACCTTAACTCACTTAACTCGCCCCTTACCCTACAGTCTGTCACTATCACACACTAACCTCACCCGCGCCCTAACCCTAACTCACTTAACCCGCCCCAACCCTAAAGTCTCTCACTACCGCACACTCACCTCACCTGCACCTTAACCCTAAAGTCCCTAACTACCACACACTCACTTTACCCCAGTCCGTTCGCTCACTTACCTTAACCCGGTCCGTAACCATCACACCACACTTACCTGAACCCAATCCGTAACCTCTGTTCACTCACTTCCCTAAACCTGGTCCGTAACCATCACACCATAGTGCTGTAAATAGCGAAGCCACAGAACAGACCACCGAAATCTTACCCTAGGTAAAATTTCAAATGTTCTGAGGCTTCGCTATTGTCAGCTTTCACTCTAAAGGGTTCGATATTATAACAGTCGAAGTTTTAAAACTTCAGTGTTATAATATAGACCCTGTATAGGAAACTGAGTAAAAGGGAAAAACGGAACAGGGGATCATAGAAAAGGCCAGCATATAGTAGTGGATGGCAGGAGTGTAGAACCCATTTTTATTTATTTATTTATTTTGCAGGGATAGTGCCCCTGAAGAATGAAATGGAATGCAGGGTAGAAAAGGTGGTTAGGAAAGTGTTTGGTGGCAGCAGACACACACACACACACACACACACACACACACACACACACACACACACACACTCGCACTCACACACGCACACACACATAGACACTTACACACACACACACACACACACACACACGCACAGGCACACACACACACACACACACACACACACACACACACACACACACACACACACACACACACACACACACACACACACACACACACACACACACACGCACACACGCACACACACACACACACACACACACACACACAAACACATAACCACACAAGCAAACACAGACAGAAGTGCAAACACTAGGATTAGGACACATGAGATGGATGAAGACAAACAGAATGTTTACAAGTTGTGCTGAGGACAGTTGGACTACACATAGGGTATGCAGCATGACACAAGAGGAGGACAAACATGTATTAGGGTATACAGGATTATGAACAGCAGAGTGTTGTCTGTTAGACATTCCCAGGGGGTCATCCCTCAAGTGTTTGGCAGTGGTCTATACAGACTCAGACACCCTGAGTGACATTTTTCCTGTAAAAACACAATTGAAATTTCTCCAATATCTAGTTGCACACAGGACAGCTAGTTTGCAGTGATAAGCACTGCCCACATAGATGCAAACCAGACACTCCTGACAGTGATTGATATTCTCACTCCAACAGTCTAATCAATAAAAAAGGGTCTGTTGCCACGGATGTGAACTTTCCTACTGTCTCCATTACCGGATTAGTAAATATGGGCATCCTGAGGCAATGTAGAAATTGCCTGTTGTTTACTGACAACCAGTTAATTCTCAAACTGATATGGTATGTGAGAGATGTATTTACACAATGTCACTGGAGGCAAAGCTTTCACATAAACATATTCCTAATGTCAATAAGGTTGTCACTGGTACACATGCTGCACCCATCATGCACAATTCAAAGCAGACATACAGACCCACATATACTGAGGCACTTACATGTAACCTTCCTAAACCACAAAGACCTTCTAGACAAAGCACACATAAAAAATACCCTCAGCAGCCCCAAATGCACTTTTTCAAAACAATACCCACATCAACACATAGAGCTACATCTCATGGAGTCTCTATCTCCAAGCCCATAAGGCAAGTCACCACACAATCCAACATTCTAGTCATTGGAGACTCCATTGTGAGACACTGATGTCCCTGTCACCAGGCTGAGTAAGCAGAAAGTTACGGTCAGTTGCTTATCAGGGGCTAGGATCCACCACATTATGCATGCACTCAGATAATTGGAGCAAAATTACCAATATGACTCAGTCATAGTCCATGTGGGAGTAAATGACCTGAGACATACATCCCTAGACTATATAAAGAGAGACATCATAGAGTTCTCAGAATATGTGCCTAAGGCTGTTATGAGCCTAGCATTGAGAAGCATTTTACCTTTTCCAAGGATGATGCCACAATACGAACAAAAGATGATTGACTTTAATAATTGGCTTTGTTTCTGTTGTCATTCTAAGGGGATGCAATATTTTTTCAGCATGGAAGGAGATGGTCAACAGACCACACTGCTGCACGTCTCCCATCTAAGCTTTCAAATATTAGCTAAAACATTGTCTTCCCCCATAGTACCTTTTTTAGGCCATACCAAACAAAGCCGTGGTGGTGCAGCAGTAGTATTGTTGCCTCACAGCAAGAGGTTCTCCAATTCGATTCTCGGCTGGAGCGCCTTCTGTGTGGAGTCTGCATGCCCTCCCCATGGTCAAGTGGCATTCTAAAGACATGCGTAGAATGGGTGTGCCTTCATTGAAGGTTGGGCGTTGAGCTGGCACCTTGGCACTCATAAAAAATCTATTGCCAATCATTAGCGGACCGGAGTTCCGCTGTGGTGACCCCTAACCAGGAAAGGCTGAAAGAAAAACAACAACAACCAAACTGAAAGTACTTCAGACATAGCAAACCAAAACCAAGAAAATCTAAAGGTATTACTGCTCAACACTAGGAGCCTAAACAAAAAACTCAACTCCCTAGAAGCTCTCTTTACCCTAGAGAATGCTGATATCTGTGCGGTCAATGAGACGTGGTTTAAAGCCACAGAGAACACACCAACAGTGCAAGGTTATAATGCCTTGCACACATTTAGACTAGCTACTTCACAGGCATGGACTGAAGGTGGAGGTGTCTCTATTTACATGAAAAATAAATATACAAACAGGATAATGCACTCGAGCTGCTCCATGTTCAAATCATCACTGGTAAAATCCAATATCACTTTCTTGCAAACTATAGGTCCCGCTGTATGACCCAGAAAACCCATATCATGTATTTAAACTTATTAGAAACACTAACCCTCCAACCCAATACCATATTCATAAGTGACTTTAATTACCAAACAATTAACTGGGAATCTTATATTACATCAAACGTACATGCACAGAGATTTCTGGATTTTGGAAACACAAACTCCCTGGACCAGATGGTCAATACACCAATCAGGGGTGCAACCATACTATGCAGTTCTCACTAATATGGGAGACTGCTGCACACCCCCTACTGTAATGCCTTTCTTGGTAAGGTCGGACCACAAAATGGTCTCCTTTGAAGTAAAAATAAAACCTGTACCCCCAGCTAAAATAGGAATATTCAGGAGCTATTCTAAGGCTAACCTCCTGCTATTAAGTGAGAACCTGGCAAAATTTCAAGCACCCATAAACCCTGAGAACACTTCTACCTATGCAGAACAGTTCACAGAAACCCTGTACAAGCAGGTTAATAGCAGCATAGAGGCTGCTGTACTGGCCAGGAAGATGTACAGAACTAACTCACAAAACAAGCCACCCTGGTGGGATCACAAAATCAGTCGGATGTATAACAAGAGGACGAAAATAATGACAACAGTTAGGAGGTGCAGCACCCAGCAGGATAAAAGCACCTCATCAAACTAAACAAACAACTCAGAGGACAATTAAAGTCTACCAAAGCCAAACTTGAGGTAAGTTTGGCCTCCTAGGCCAAGGACGACCACAAGCATTCTTCAGCTATGTCCGCAACCACAAAGGCAATACACAATTGTGTGCAGAGCTCATTGTAAAGGGAGCCACCTATACTGAGCCAGAAGATATAGCAAATCTCCTGGCTGACAAATTCAGCTTTACTCATCTCTCCCCTCACACTTCACTCAGGAAATATCATCAAATATAACTCCCCCTACTTTCACTAGAGAACAAGTCCTTAATGCTGTCTCTAAGACCAGGAACACTGCATCAATTGGGTCAGACACAGTCCCAGGATGCCTTCTAAACAGTGGCGGCTCATGCCATCGGACTGCAGCCCTCCCAGCAAAAAGATTCAAGTTTTGGACATTTATATGTGAATAAAAAAATAAAACATGTATTAATTTTTTTTTGACAACAACTTGATGTATTTATTGTCCTCTAAGCGAGTCTGACCGACTCGCAAAGTCCCGGAACTCCAACTGCGAATGCTCGTCGAGATCCGTTTTTTTTATTTATTTTAATTAGCAAACCAACATTTCTGACTACTTTACAAGCAGTCCAGAAATGACAGAAGGCATCAGTGTGATGCCCAGACGTCTATGCCGTATTTTACCGCACGGTAAGAAGAAGGGGGTTCAGACTGCCATGTCTGCAGGCACTTACATGACGTGGACAGCTGGATTGCTACAGATTGGCTCTGACTCTCTTCTCAAAAAAGAGAGGGAGAAACAATCAGTAGCCTGTAGCTGTAGCACACTATACTTACTCGGATGGGTTACATGTGCTATGGTCTAACTCGACTATCGTTGATGAAAGTTTCAACTTGTCTTGAAGTTGGTTCCTTATCTTTGTTTTTTTTTCGGCTTGTGTTTGCCTTGCTGGTATGCTTATGAGCAGTTGCTGTCATCGAATCAAGTTATTAAACTGAGGTAGGTGCTGGACTCGGCTTGTCAGTGTAATTTTTTTTTTTACAGTACTGTCGAAGTATGGAGGAGTCTAATCTAAACCACATGGGCATTCATCTACCTGTATGCTGCAACTGTTTACCCACATTTCCTTTTTTTTACAAAGCATTTAATTTTATCTTTAATTGTCTCCTATATGATATTTTACTAGAGTTGCTATGAATATATTTATTTTTCATCATTTAAATAGAACTACGTACTTGCATAGTCTATCAGCATTCCTATATAAGTACATTTTAAAAATCATGTATTTCTGAATTGCCTTAGTCTTGCATTCTGTGTAGGTTAACCTGAATAATATACACCACATTTCTGACTCTCATTCTTAGTCTCTTGCTTTTCACAGACTACTTTGCATTATCCTTGCTTTCTTTGTCACATGAAGTCATGTAAACATTGATACTTAACTGATATAATGCAAATATGCATGAGAGAGTATCTTATGACTAACATAAAAATGTATTTTGTCTATTGCACTTATACAATTGCATCCTAAGGGCTAGGAATATCACTGGCATCCTAGAGGAGGAGGAGAGGTTCCTGACTTAAATGCTGGTTCTCCTGCTGTTGCACCAACTTTCATCAACATTACATGTGCAGTCTTTGGTTAATGGATTTAAAGCCAAGCTTGCATTTTTATAATTGTTTTTTCTTGGATATGGCCATTGTACATTTTTGAGAATCTGATCAGGAGATATTTATTATGTTTTCTGTTTCATTCTCACTTATGATATACAGAATCATATTTTATGTTTGCATTTATAATTTATATGTATAACTAAAGGGTGTATGTTGTATTATTATGCACTGCAACTGAGCCACACGTATGCTTCTTGCAGTATACTACTTGAAGTATTGTGCCTAAGAAGAAGTGATTCTACATAATGATGGATTTTCAGATACAAAAACATTATTTTTCACCTGACTGTGTTACTCTGGTGATCTGTGCATGTGTAAATGAGTTACAGGCCAAATATAATTTAACACACAAAATTACTCAGTGTGGAAATGGACAACAAACTTAGATTTGACACCCACATATCTCTCACAATAAAAAACATTCACAAGAAACTTGGTGCATTATATTGAAGCCGCCAATTCCTAACCAAGGCAGCTAGAATCTCCATAGCCTATTCCCAGCTAATCTCCACCCTACTCTATGTATCCCCCATACTTACCAACCTTAGACAGACAGACCTACACAAGCTGGATGCTTGTTACAACAAAATTGCTAAATTTGCCACTGGAACCTCCTACCGCAGCCATCATTGTATCTCCCTTAAAGAACTAAACTGGCTAGAACTCCCCCAACTCCTTCACTTTAATCAACTCACCCTCGCGCATAAACCTATTAACCACCCCCTTAACATCCCTTCCCTTCAAACCCTTCTCCAACCCTATCACTCCACTAGGCCCCTAAGATCAAGCAACAAAAATCAACTCACTGTTATCAAACCCAAAAACTCAGCAGGAGAAGCCAAATTTTCATGTACCATATCTAAACTTTGGAACAATCTTCCACCCTCTATAACTATTCTACCTTCCAGCAGCCTTTTCAAGACTGCACTCAAATTCCACTTAAATTTGCACTGGCTTTGTCCTTGTTCTAATCCAGACTAACACCCCCACCCTTACACCCCACCTAGACTCTTAACCCAACTATACTACCACCACTACTAACCACAGTCTGAAATAGCTAGTTGTCTTTACATATTTTAACATCTGTTCTGACAACTTAGTTACTAATATTATAAACGACAAGAAACTATCTTAACTTGCAACATTTACTGTATATACTGTTGATAATCAATATCTTGTTATTGTATTAAAGCCAACAGCATGTAATGTTGTTTACTATTGCTGCAACTTTGTATCTCTATTTATCATGTACATGATGTGGAGCGTTTCTCCCTGGGCATCCGCTGAAAAAGGACCTGCGTCCAGCCAGAATTTCCCATTAAACAAATGTAAATAAATAATATAATATAATATAATATAATATAATATAATATAATATAATCAGGAAGGTGTATCAAAAAGCACATTATGTTTCGTGTTCAAGGGGCCTATGATTTAAAAAGAGCCCAAAGATAATCTTTATCTGCCACTGGCAAAATGTATTTTCTTTGAATGTGGGTTTCAATGCTGTTTCAATAAATGTGAGTTTCAAGGACAGAAAAGTTTCAATGCAAAGTCTACTGTCATTGTGAGACTGCATTGCTTTGTTTAGCAGATATCTATTAGTGTTTGTGCTGTAAAATGCAAAATAAAACTTTCAAATGAAATCCAAATCATCGCAGAAGTAAAGCAGTATGCACATTACAGTGTTTATGGTAAATGGGGCGAAATAACCAAGTAATGGGACATTGGAATGGCTGCAGGGGGAGGCTCCATTTGACCATGATTTTGTGGTGGGGGGGGGAGCAAACTCAGACAGCCCCAGCTGAACTATATCTCTCAACTCTCCAATTTTTGCAGAATAAATAGATTTTTGTTTCTTATTTTTGGTTTGTTCCTCATAAAATGTGTGGTTTTCTGGCAAATCATTTAGGAATGAAGTCACTAAATAATGACAGACATTGAGTTTCAGACATTATAATCTTCAGAAAATGCATGCTAAAGCAAGACCTGTTATTCTATCAATTGTCTTAAGTTTATACAAGAGCAATTTTTAGTACTGTTTGTATGTTCCCCAATATATTTGGACTTGTCCAGATTTCCTGCATTAAGTGGTTGAGGGGTATGTGCAAATCACTTTATAGAATTAGGAATATCCAAACCTCTCAACTGTCCCCAATTTTGGCTCAAAATGTTGCTCTCCCCCTATTAATTCCCCCACAAAATGGCAATTTTGGAAGAAAACGTGGAGGGTTTACAATTATAAATAACTATAATTACAAGAGTTATAGATTATTTTTATTTCAGAAATGCATATAGATGTTCTTATTTTGTCAGCTGCTCAAGTTAACAGTACTAATATTAAAAGGTGCCCCTTCTTTGACAGGTTCTCAGCTGTATTGTGTGGCAATTTTATATTTTTGCATCACATTTTTGGTCTGTTTTTCATAAAATTGTGTTTTTCTGGCAAACAAGTGGCAAATCATTAAAGATTGAAGTTAGAAAATAATGGCAGACATTTGAGTTTCAGATTTCATGCCCTTCAGAAAATTCATACTAATGCAAGAACTACTACTATTCTATTATCTTTCTAAGTTTATACGAGCAATATTTAAAAATTGTCCTTATTTTTGGGACTGCGTCCCACTTCTATGTATGGCTTTGTCCAGATTTCTTGCTCTGAGGTTGACAGGTATGAATGTCAGAGCCATCATCGTCAGCCAGAGATATTTCAAATTGTAGCATACTTGTTGCACCCCACTCCCCATTGTAGTGCTCTGGATGTGTCCAAGCAAGGCAAGGAGCAGTTAAGCAGTGTAAGTGTGCAGAGTATTCCCCCATCCAAAGTAGACCACAAGTACGACCATGGCTTTTCATCTGTCCTTGATTTTGCATAATGTTCTGGTTTTCTGTCATATTTTTATACTGTTGATTTATTCAGAAAATGCATGCTGTCGCAGTGCCCTGTTGCTCTATGTTTAAGTAGCAATGCTTTAATGAACATCAGGTAAGCTTGTCGGAGATTGTAAGATGCAAGTAAGCTTTAATAAGCATACTGTTAAAGAATTACAAACATTGAAAGTCTTTTTGTTGTTGCCATGAAGAGAATATTTACATAACTAGATAACGTATAAGCCTTAGGTATTGAAATGCATATGACAGTATTTGTAATAAAGGACAGGATTATACTATTTTCAGAAGCTTATTACATTTGTTGGAGACTTGCAGTCATATTTGCAGGCTTTAACCATAAACTAAACAGAATGCCAATCTGTCATGTGTGGTCCATAATGTTTGCAGTAATCCTTTAAGCAATTTATCTTGAGCTTGTTTCTTGTTTGCTGTTCATTTTTTACTTTGATCATGTCTTCCCCATGAACCAAGTAGATAGTTGTCAGGCAGCAGGTCCTTTTTGGATAAGAAACATTTTTTCAAGTGGGGGTATCACAGAGATTGCTACTTTCTGCATGTTACTTGGTAATTTTATAAAGCTGAATATAAATTATAATTAGAACTGCAGTGCACGGAGAAGTGGGTTGAGTTGAGTGCTGCTTGTTTTTTATACTTGATTTTGACTGACATTCCAATAATGTATTTAAAAAGTAATTTATTTTTTCATGCCTCACAACCTTTGTGTTTCCATCTAGATATTAAGTAAGTTGTCATGTAGCCAATGCATTGAAATATTTTTTTCTTCTCCACTTCATTTTGTCTTGATTGGACTCTTGGAATGACGGTTTGGCACCCAGAGCAGCATATATAATTAAAGTTCCAGTTGTTGTGGTTTTGAGCATAACCCCACTGCTTTCTAGTTGGCCACATCCCTCCACATTGGCCCGACCCATACAGCTGTCTCCTGCAGCCCCCCTTTAATTTGAAGTCACCAGCTGCCACTGCTTCTAAATAGCATGAAACATGACCTATCATAGGCTCTGGAATTATTATTTAACTGTAGCCTCCAAACAGGCTTCATGCCTTATGAATGGAGAAAGGCAACAGTCATCCCTCTGCACAAAGCTTGGCTATCTACAGACCCTGGAAACTACAGACCCATAAGTCTCACTAGTTTTATATGTAAAGCCATGGAAGGAATTATCATGGAGATGATCAATGAAAATATAGTAAACCTCCAGACACAGGACCCAACCCAGTTTGGTTTCATCAAGGGCAGATCATGCCTACTCAACCTGGTGGACTTCTTTGAGAAGGTCACCAAAGCAATGGATGAGGGCAAAATCATTCACACTGCCTAATTTGACCTGGCCAAGTGATTTGACACAATACCCCACTCAGGCATTATTGACAAATGCAAGAGGTTAGCTACTAACCTGCATGTCACCTATTGGATAGCCAACTGGCTCACAAACGTGACCCAGGAAGCTAAAATTGGGGAGTCCACCTCTACAAAGAGGCCAGTCACAAGTGGAGTCCCTCAGGGTCAGTACTTAGACCGCTCCTTTTTGGCATTTATTTCTCAGAAGTCAAGGCCAATGACATTTGTCTCTGGCTGATTAGATTTGCAGATAATTGCAAATTAGGAGCTGTCATTGAATCTCACACTAACATAAATATTCTCCAAGAGTGGCTGACACAGAGAAACAACTGATGTCAAAGACATGGACTAAAACTAAATATCAAGAAATGCATAATAGTATCCTTTGGGTAGTCATCCATCCATTGTAACTATCATATTAACAATACACCCCTTAGAGTTGACCCAATAGTGAGAGACTTAGGGACACACATAGATAGTAATTTAGCCTTTGATCATCACGTGTCTACAATGGTGAGGAAATCTTTCTATGTTGTGTAACTTATAAACAAAGGTATGGCATCTAAGTCCAAGGAAATCATTGTTCCACTGTATTCGACATTCATATGACCTATCATTGAGTACAATGCCCCCTTTGGTATGTACCTAACTAGGCATATCCAACAACTAGAACATCCACAGATGTTCCTCACTAAAAGGATACAGGGCATAAGTAATATGTCCTATGCAGACTGCCTCAAGGCCCTATCCACATATTCTGTCTCCTACAGGCTTTTGAGGGGAGATCTATGCCTGGCATACAGGATATTGTCAGACCCCACTCTGATGGACCTCCTGCATATCCACAAAACAAACAGTATCAGAATTACCCATTCTAAGGACTTAAATCTTGTCTGTGATATAAATAGGACCTGCTGGAGAGATAGGTCTGTATCCCAGAGACTACCCTGTCTATGGAACAGGCTCCCCATCCATGTGAAGCAAATTTTCTCCCTAACCCAATTCAAGTGTAGATTGGACAACTGGATGGGAAAATGGAAATTCATCCCTGGATTGGCACCTATGTCTGTAATGCAAACAGGTAACCTCTAAATGGTGCATCTCCCAAGCCCATGATTACACTTATCAAGGGTATCAGAACTTGTCAGAGATTTGGGATACATGGTTAGGTTTAAAAAGGCCCTTGTGGTCATTAGTCTAGTAAACACCTATCAATTATAAACCTATTACAGAAATCCATCATCATGAGAGGATTTAAGATGGCTGGTGGCATGAACCACTAACTCCTATGGTACCCTGATGGTAGGAATAGGCCAGATGAGTAAATCTGTAATCCATTCCAGAAAGCTCACTGTTTGGACCATATACCTATCCACTGTCCTCTCTTTTGCAGCTCCCATCACCTACTCTAGCTGGGGCTGAGAAACCTCAGGAACTACAGATACAATACTTGCTTGAAATGGTCACTAACCCCCCCTTCTGGCAAGATATTCCCAGTTTTATCACTTTTGTGATCTCAAGCCTTAGCCTCAGCAGAAGCAGGATGTGGCAGAGCTGCCTTATTAACAAGTCTATCATTAAGAACTTATGTTGGAAGGCATAACGCAATAGGATGTTGCAATATCTGACTATATCCTGGCAATGGACTGAAAATACCTTTAAAGTACATGTCAGCACTTGTGAGTGGAATTGACATGGTTGGTTGCAAGCCTTTTCTTCCTCTTAAAGAATGCATCATGATTGCTATCACATTCTGCTCATTCTAAAAGACAAAAAGATACATCAGAGAACTATGACAACTGAGAGTAAAGATGACAAAACAAAAGACATACCTCACATTTCAATGCATATGTCTCTTTGGCTGTGTGTGTCCTGCATAAGTAAGTATATTACCAGATGCAAGGAGAAAATGATACAGTAACACAAGAAGACACAACAGGGTAGTTTGCAAGCACCATATGTTGGTGCAGGATAACCTCATACTAGAAGTGATCTCTGAAGAAACCAACATGAAAGTGGTCATAGTACAAAAAGTGCCACTACCTTTTCAACCTGAAATAGAATACTGAGACATTAACACTTGTAGTTCCTACGATAACCTTCAGAAATACATCAGTGAAAACAACCGACCTAAACATATAACATGATAACAGAGAGAAAAAAAAGTAACACATTACCATTATCATTTTGTACAATGTTGCTTAACCTCTGTTACCCATGCAGAAAGATCAGCAGGGGTCCAGCTCTGCAGGCCACGTCATCATAATAATACCTGCAGTGCTCTACTGTCCTGGTGATGCTTGAAGTTGAGGATAAGACCTCAACTAGTCATACCAAGCATCAACTTCCTTGTAGGCACCATTATAGGATCCCAGTAGGTGTTTGCTGTAATGACCACAAAAGAGAGAAAACATAATCTTTATTTATGCATAGTTGCACAAGTCTTCTGCAGGAACTTCCAGCTATTTGCTGCCAGGAATGAGAATAGTTAGGAAGTTAAACTTTAAGTCATTGATGTGCAGCAGAAAAATAAAGTAAGTCATGGTGATTCAAGCAACCTAGCCTGATTTGCCTATCTTCCATGCAACAGAAATAAACAAATTGTATTGGAGATACCTGCCATTTTGTATGCTAAATCATATTGGAATCCATACTGGATATGTGACCTGCAGTATCAGGAGAAATAGCAACAATTCCTGGATGTATAGGTAGCTCAGAGTAGCTTCACAGTACTCTGAAGGTGTATATTAGCAGTTATTTTCCTTCCTTGGGATATGCAGTAGTGAAATTCACATTTGAAAGCATAAGCAGTCTAAAGCTATGCATTGTATGTGTTTTCTACTTTTAAATTTTCTTAAAACAAGGTAGCCCACAATATGAGTACAGCTTTTCCCTGTACATTCCTGTCCCTATTATGTTTTAAGTAGAGCCTATCTAATCAATATTACAGCAGGTCTGAGCCTATGCACAGTTATTTCCACACCATGCTAGGGTAATGGGGAGTCACTGATGTTCCTCTAAGTGCTCCCTATGTTTTCAGCAGGAATGACCCAGTGAGAGGTGTAAATGTGCCAATATGTGGCATGTACACTTTGTGTAAGTATTCTCATATATGTCCCTGTACATATCATGTAGCATACCCCCGTAGCTGTTCCTGTGACAAAGGCAGGCATAATTAGGTTTGTAGCTGTCATTCTCCATGCCCAGTACAATACCGTCTATACCGCTGTGCCATGCATTCAAGGGTATCTGCAGGTCTAAAGGATGAGGCAAATGGTAGAGGATGGGCAGCTTCAACCCTACAGAAAATGGTGCCATGTTACACACTCAGGGATGGTATCAGCTTCTATGATCATAGGAGCTTACTAGGCTATCGACTCAGAGGTCTTTTTAAGCCTAGCTGTTTCATCCCAATTTAATACCATAAAAATGCTAGTCAATACCCAAGATTGCATTTAGTGATGACTGCCCATGTCCAGGAGGGTTGTGGGTGCTACCTCTGGTAAGACTTTACAGTGCCCCATCCACTCACCCAGGTTCCTCTTGAACAGTGTCATAGAGGTGCTTTGTTTCACATGAATTGGTAGCCTGCTTCAAAGATGTGGCAGTTGCTGGGAGATAAATCTGTCCCTCCAGCATGTCCTATTTAAGTTGCAGACCATATTTAGGTCCCTGGAATGGGTAGCCCTATTCCTGTATGATCTATGGATATTCAGCAAGCTCATTAGGATTGGGTCCTGGATTGCTCGGTAAGCAGGCATAAGTCACCTCTAACAAGTCTATACAATATGCAGTATAGCGACAGGGACTTTAGTTGGTCTCTGTAAGACACATGCTGGAGCCCCTTCATCTTCTTTGTTAGAAACCTCTGAGGTCTCTTCAAATGCTCCAGGTGCTTTGTACGGTACCTGTCAAATGAGGTGTTATACTCAATTATGGGCCGGATAAGTACAGAGTATAGAGGGGTTATAACCTCTTTTGCTCTCGAAGCGATACCTTTACTAATTAAGTGTGCTATGTATAAAGCCTTCCTTACTACAGTAGACACATGGTAGTTGAAGCTAAGGTCGCAGTTAACTTGTGATCCCAAGTCCTTACCACTTTTGGGCCTTAGGGTATTGCTGATCTTATAGTGTGAAGGGACATTGTTTGCGCCAAAGGGAATGGTGATGCATTTCTTTGTATTCAGTTTGAGGCCATGACTAATACAACAGTCACTGGTCTGTATGAGACCCTCCTGGAGTATACTGACATCATTTGGAGATTCAGTGATTGCACATAGTTTGCAGTCATCTGAAAACGTGGTCAGCCACAACCCCTTAGTTTTGACCTGAACGTTTGAGAAGTATATACCAAACAGTAGGGGGCCCAGCACTGATTCTTGTGGTACCTCACTGGTAACAGATCTGCTGGTTGATGTGTAGTCACCTACTTTGATAGTGCGTGTTCAGTTTCTCAGCCAGTTGGTAACCCATCTTACAATGAAGGGGTTTACATTCAGTTTGCTAAGCTTATCGATAATGCCTGAATGGGGGATTGTGTCAAAAGCCTTTGCCAAGTCGAGGTATGCTGTGTGTACAGATTTGCCCTTGCCAATGGCCCTGATCACATTTTTCAAAGAAATCCACCAGATTTAACAGGCAGGATCTGCCCTTGAGGAAGCTGAATTGGCTAGGATCCAGGGTCGGGAGGTCACCTATGTCTTTATTTATGATAATAATTAATTAATTCATTCATTCATTAATTAATGATAGGTTCCATGATGTTGCAGTTGAGACTGATCAGGCTTATGGGTCTGTAGTTCCCTGGGTCTTTTGCTAAGCCACCTTTGTGGAGTGGAATAATTGTTGTTGTTCTCCATTCTGCAGGAACAAAGCCTATGGTTACGCTATGATTGAAAAGGGTATTTAATGGTGATACTAGTTCATATTTTAGCCTGTTTAGAAGATAGCCTGGGATGTCATCTGTGTTTTTTTACACTGGACAAGGTTTTGAGGACCTGCTCTTTAGATATGTAGGGTGGGGTGGGGGGGAAGGTGTGTGATACGTTAGGAGGGGATAAGGGAGTGGAATTTTCACCAAACTTACCCGCTACCAGATTTGCTATCTTTCTGGGGTCAGTGTGTGTGATATCGTTGTTCATTAGTTCTCACTTGCTTGGGTCCTACATTTTAGGCTATGTAAGTAGTTGTATAAGGCCTTATGGATATCTTTGGCTGTACTTGCTAAGTTTCTCTCATAGGAGCCCTTAAAAGATTTGGCTGAAAGTGCTGAAAAGGGTGCTTTTCCATTGTTGGGGCCTTGAGTTTGGTTTCTTGGACAGCAACTTTTTGCATTTATTGTAAAGTTTGTTGATGTTGGATGTCCACCATGGCAGCTTGTTTTTACTTGGGGCTCTGGCTTTGATTCTTTCTGGTACAGTTGAGTTTACACACTTATGCAAGTGATTGTACACGGCTTTAGTGTAAGCTTTGGTGTAGTTACCACTTCCAGCTTGTAGTGGGGCTTGGAACGCATTTATACTTTCAACTAGAAGGGTCTAGTTTACCTTGGTGAAGTTTTTTAGTCTGATTTCACCCTTTGTGACTTCTGCCAGCTCAAAGGTGACTGATTTGTGGTCAGTTTTAACTAATGAGGATCCGACAGTTGCGGCAGTGCATCTGTTTGACATGTTGGTGAGGACCAGATCAAAAATGTTTGTTCCTCTTGTTGGGGTATAACTAATTTGTTCCAAGACATTTGAATTAACAAAGCCAAGGAACTTCTGTGCTAGCAAGATAGGGCTAGTGTAGGTTTCCAAGCTAATGGAGGAATCCTCCATAAACAATGTGTTCAGTAAAATTTGGATTGTCTTCAGTTTGGTCAAGTAGGGTTTGTGGGTGTCATGACCTATGGGGGGCCTAACTGGCTATGACTTGAATGGGGGTCTTACCCACCATAACCTGGACTTGGAGTAACTCCATGGAGTTGTCCAGTCTAACTAGTCCCACTGTAAACTCAACTTGGAGTAACTCCATGGAGTTGTCCAGTCTAATCAGAAGGGAGGTGAATCTATCTGTAATATATATTGAAACACTACCTCCTTTGTTTTTCACAAATTTATTTTGCTGTCTAAAGGTGTGGAGGGCATTGTAGCCTTGCAAGGCTGAGGTACTCTCTGAGGCCTTGAACCAGGTTTCTCTGACTCCACAGATGTACATCTTCTAGTGATAGAAGTGCTTCCAGGGAGTGCAGTTTTTGGTTTTAGCTCCTACAATTAGCAGCATGACCCTTATTTTGTTCTTGTTGGCTAATTTCACACCAATATTGTTGTTTACGAGACCTTGCCTAAAACAGGCACTATTGGGGAGATAAGACCCTTTGCCAGCAGCCAAAAGCCTAGAGGTGCAAGATGCAAATTGTCTCTGGCAAAGCAGTGAGGTTCCTCGACCATGGCTTCCCAGAATGACAGGAACTAGATACCCTTTGAATGACACCAAAAACTAAGACAGTTATTAAAATCAATAATTTTTTGCTTATACTGTGGCATTATACTAGGTGAGGGTAGTATGCTGCTCAAGGCTAGGGACATACCTCACTGGTACACATCCTCAGAGAGCTCAGTCATGTCTCTCTTCATATAGAGCAGTGCGGTATCTCATGTCATTCACAACAACATGAACTATGATAAAGTCATAATGGTGCTTATTACTGAAATACCTGAGTGCATGCGTGATCTCATGAATCCTAGCACCAGATAGGCAGCTGACTGTGACTTTCTCTTTCTTCAACCTGGTGAGTGGGATATCTGTGTGTCTCACTATGGAGTCTCCAATGACAAGACAATTTGGTTTTTGAGTGTTACGCCTTACGGGCTTAGTGGGTGAGACACTGGTGTTGCTATGTGTAATGGGTGCTTTGGGGACTGTATTAGTTGTAGCAGTCATGTGCTTTGGAGGTCTCTGTTTTTTCAGTAAGTTTTTCAAGAAAACCTCCACGTGTGTAAATTTTTGTGTTAGATGTATACTATGTGCATGAGAAGTGGTACTATGTTCATATGTAATGGTGGGTGAGTTGACAACCTTTTCCATGTTACTGTTCTGAGTGCAAGACACCATGGATTCAAAATTCTTGGTGTAGCTACAGTTCTTGCACTCTGTACTAGAGTGAGTTATTAGTAGAGGGTTGTCTGTATACATGAGGCAATTGCTACACTGCCTCAAGAGACCCAAGTCAACAACACTGGCAGGAGAAACAAGTATAGTCCAACTGTTCATAATGCTAGTTTAAAGACTGTTGTGACTAGGGGTGGCTTTTCAAAACTGATCACTGATAAGCTCAGGTATGGATATTTCTGCCTGTTTTATTTTTATCTTATTATTTTTTTATTTGCTTATGGTTTAATAGGTTATAGCTCACTAGCAGTATTTCTTTTCAGGGAAAACATTAAGGATGAGGGTTACACTAGTGAGCTACAGTTGTATTTAAGATTAACTGTCAGGCATTGGTGCACAGTTGTGCAGCAGTGAGTGGTGCTGCATGACACACAAATGAGCAGAAACCTGCTCAAATGTAGAACTTCAATACCAGAAGCTAAAAACTTGAAAAAAAATTTAAAAAGATTCAAAAGGACCAATGAGGATGCTTATTCCAAGCCCTAGACCAACCTCCCTTTACCAGACAGGACTCAATCAGCACAATCCTCTCATTAAAGTGCAGATGGGCCCCATCCAATCCAAGATAAAAATGTGCTCAGAACAAAAAAACACTGCAAAGAGCACCACATGCAGTAAACCTGTATCTGGACTATGCTACAGCTACTAGCTACCCTACTTTCAGTGGGAAACACTAGAAAATGTTTAACTCAGCAGTAAAATAGCAGTGAGACACTAAAATGTGTTTAAATTAGCAGAAAAGCAGCAAGGAGGCTCTAAAGAATGTTTTAAACAGCTAACAGATCAGTTATTTAAACACTGATTGGAAAGAAAAACAGAACAAACAGAAGAGAGAGCATTAAAATAGTGAAAAATACCAGTAAATACTTAAACTGTGAAAATAGGAAAAAGAGCTTTGTAAACAGTGAAAACAGTAATACAATTTGATTTAACAGGCACAGTTATGCAGACAATTGCAGTACAACAGTGTAGTTTACTACACAGTATATAAATACAATATAAAAGTAGGCATCAGACAATAAAAGAGTAGTAAGTAGTATAAATAAGCAAAAAAAAAAAAAACATATTTTTCTGGACGCTCAGAAGCCTCTAGTTATCTGGTATCTCAGCTCAGAGCTGTGATTGGTAGCCCATCTCATTTCAGCTCAATACAACTGCGGTGGTGGTGCTGCAGTAGTGCTGTCGCCTCACAGTAAGACGTTGTCCCGTTCAATTCTCAGCTAGAGCATCTTCTGTGTGGAGACATGTGTGAATGGGCGTACCTTCGTTGAAGGTTGTGCATCAGAGCTGGCAACTCGGCACGTAAAAATCTACTGCCAATCATTAGCGGACCAGAGTTCTGCTGTGGCGACGCCTAACTGGGAAAAGCCAAAAGACACAACAACAACAAACAGGCAGAAACCTGCTGAAATGTAGGACTTAAATACCAGAAGCTAAAAGCTTCAAAAAAACTTTAAAAAGATTCAGAAGGACCAATCAGGATGCTTATTCCAATTCCTAGACCACCCTCTCTTTACCAGACTAGTCCCAATCAGCACAATCCTCTCATTAAAGTGCAGATAGGCCCCTTCAAATCCAAGATGGCCTGGAAAATGTGCTCAGAACAAACAAAAACTACAAACAGACTCAGATGCAGCAAGCCTGTATCTGGATTATGCTACAGCTTTGAGCTAGTTTGTAAGAGGGGATACTATAAAGCCTTTATAGGGCCAGGTGTGGCAGACATTGGTCCATGACTTCAATTCTAAGGGTGGTTGCAATCACACATCATTGCTATAACCAAATTACTGACATGCTGCCTCATCCCATGTCATTGTAAATGCACATTCCATAGCAGCTGAGACATTAGCTACATGTGTTTGCGGGGTGGGGGAAACACATAAGCAAAACACTTTCACAGCCAGTGAAGTTTTTGTTGACACACTGCATGAGGAAAGTAGTTCTGCAGTCATCCTTGGATGAGTGAACACTGGTTTGAAAATGGGCCCATACTCAAAAATCTCAGTGTATGATAAAATAGGTCATTAACATATTCAACAGACCACAGTACATACAGATGTTATTTTGGCTAAGCATATATTTAGCTTATGTGTTGTGATAGGAATAGCAGGTATCCAGCCAAGTTAGGATTACAGTAGAGGTCAGGTGGGATTGTATCGTATATCATGCATTGACATCAAAACTATGTATGACATGGGCACAGATATGACATAGGTATATGCTCAGTCCACTGAGTCATTTGTTGTCTGTTTCTAGGGTAGACCACTGTTATTTTGTCATCCTAGAGGCTGAGAAGGGCAACAGCCTGATTTTGGAACTTGTGTAGGGGTGGATTGTAATGATTAGGTAGAGATACCTCAGTCACAGTCATGTGACACAGTGGCACTGTCTCGATCTTGGGTAGGCACCCCACATACATTGCAGACTGAAGGTTGACCTCACTGACAGATGTACCTGTGACAGAAAAGTATGAGTGCACAAAACAACCCTTGGAAATAGTTCCCTGTAGATCTAATCAGCAACAATGCTTCCCGAGTGGCTGCAAAATCAAATGATCACCCGAGTTCTCTGAATTGAAGAGGTACCTGATGCTACTCTGTGTCACAGCTGACTTCTGACATGTAAGTAACACAAGATGTGTTGCAGCATCATCCAGGAACAACTTGCTGCAATCCAGGTCAGAAAGGAGTTGATTTTTGTGTCGTGGCATGAGTAATGCCATGGATCCCAAAGCCACAGTCCTCATGTGTCTTATGTGGTCTGTGATGGCACACAATGCTTCCTTCTCAGTCTTCATGCTGAAAATTACCAGTGTCATCATCATTTCTCACATTGGCAGTGCATACAGCGGTCAAGGTAGGTTATATACCAACAGTAGTCATGAAGGATGGCTTCACAGGGTACACAGTCCTCATCTACATCTGGAAATGTCTAGTGTTCTTGCACCTCCTTGTTGTGGGCAGCAACAAATCTGCCTAAGCAGCAGAGACCTCCAAATCAGACATCCAAGCAACCCCTACCAAGAAACAATACCCACGTAGCACATAGCTCACAAAGTCAGTGTGCCACACAGTCACAGCCCTTAAGGCTAAACAACACACCTAATACACTTGTAATAGGTGACTCTATTGTCAGACACACTGATGTCCCACTCATCAGGCTGAACAAGGAGAAGGTCACTATAAGCTGCCTGTCGGGTGCCAGGATCTGTCACATAACACAAGCACTCGGGTCACTCCAAATCAAGTACAAATATGACTCTGTCATTGTCCATGCTGGTGTGAATGACCTGAGACGTACCTCCATGGACTACATGAAAAAAGGACATAGAGGAGCTCTTTGATCATGTAGCCCAGGCTGGTATGACCCTGACCTTGAGTAGCATCTTACCCTCACCAAGAATGATGCCACAGTATAAACACAAAATGATCAATTTTAACAATTGGCTAAAGTATTGGTGTCATTCAAAGGGGATCCAGTGTCTGTCAGCCTGGGATGACATGCTCGACAAGCCACGTTGCTTCACTAGGGACGACTTGCACCTGTCACCCCTGGGTTTTCAAATACTGGCAAAGGCTCTTGCCTCCCCCATAGTGCCTTTTTTAGGCAAGGCTCAAAAGACAAACCCACCTCCACAGACAACACAAAGAAAACAAAAAAACTAAGGGTAATGCTGCTCAACGCCAAAAGTCTAAACCTCAAGATGCACACACTCGAGACTCTCCTCAGTATGGAGAATATCGATATCTGTGCAGTTACAGAAACCTGGTTCAAGGCTCCCGAGAGCACCCCAGCACTAACAGGTTATACTTCATACCATGCTTTTCAGCCCCAAAACTCGGACCGAACCACAAAAGGAGGGGGAGTATCCATATTTATCAAAGATACCCACACCTCCAGGTTAGTGGCACTGCAGGAAGCATCAGAGACCATCATTGTGCAACTAACAGTGGGCAAAACTGCCTTTCAGTTTGTAGCCTGCTACAGACCACCCTCCCAAACACAGGAACCTCACTCGGCTTTCCTGAGAACACTGGAGAATATGAAGGTCTCTCCAAACACCATTATATTGGGTGACTTCAACTACCCAAACATTGATTGGGAAAACTACTCAAGCCCAAACACCCTCTTCTAACGGATCCTAGAATTTATAAACTCAAATGCTATGGAACAACTGGTTACCACTCCCACAAGAGGGGAAAACATATTGGATCTGGTCATCACCAACATGGGGTCTCTGTGTTCCACACCAGAGGTATACTCCTCATTGGTAAGATCAGACCATAAACTAATCTCACTGGACATCCATATTCCGTCCCCACCCCCAACCAAGGAAACCATGGTGAAGAACTTCTCAAAAGCAAACTTCACACTTCTCAAAATTGAGGTGGAATCCTTCTAAGCCTACGGGCCAGTGGAAAATATGGCTCAAAACACAGAATCCTTTACAAAAGCATTCTATGGACACCTACAGGAATGCATGGAGCATGCTATCCCAAATAAAACCAAGACTCACTCCTCCAAAGGCAGGAGACCTGTCTGGTGGACCCCAGCCATAAATAAGCTATGCAACGGAAGGAGAAAGCTACTACATGATAGAGAAAAATCCCGAAAAAGGGAAGGTGTCTCTGATCAGTACTAGCAAGAAACTACGATCTCTCATAAAATCATCTAAGGCCAGCTTCGAAAGAAAAATTGCACAAGACACTAAAGATAATCACAAGGCCTTCTTTAGTTATGTCAGAAACCTGGGAGGCAACTCCCAGATATGCTCTGAGTTAGTGCAAAATGACAAAAAATACACTGAACCCACAGACATTGCCAACATCCTGCCAGAAAGGTTCAGTGCAAACTTCTCATCCCTTCCCCCCCAAAAGAGCAAATGTCTATCCCAACAGAGTGTAGCTTTCCTGAGATCACAGATGCACAGGTGAGAGCTGCCCGCTCCAAAGCAAAAAACACAGCATCAATGGGACCAGATGGTGTCCCAGGCTGCGTCTTACACGAGCTCCAAGAAGAACTAAACCCTCATATAAAGTCACTGTTCAATCTCAGCCTTACTACATGATATGTACCCAAGGAATGGTGTACAGCAACAGTGGTCCCACTCCACAAAGGTGGTGCCACAACAGACCCTGAAAACTATCACCCTATAAGCCTGACTAGCCTGGTCTGCAAAGCTATGGAGCGTATCATCATGGAAATCATAAACAAAGACATTGGGAACCTCCAGACACTGGATTCTACCCAATTCGGCTTTGTTAAGGGCAAATCTTGCCTCTTGAACCTGGTCAACTTCTTTGAAACAGTTACCAAAGCCATAGATGAAGGGAAGGTAGTCCACACAGCCTACCTGGACCTTGCAAAAGCCTTTGACACAATACCCCACTCGGGCATCATAAATAAGCTCTCCAGCTTAAATATCAACCCCTATGTCACAAGATGGGTTGCAAACTGGCTCAGGGATAGAACCCACATGGTCAGAATAGCAGGTGCCATGTCAGACTCTAAACCAGTTACAAGTGGCGTCCCACAAGCCTCAGTCCTGGACCTCTCTTGTTCGGTATATATTTCTCCGAGGTACAGGCTAACACGGGTGGACTATGGCTGACCAAGTTCGCAGATGACTGCAAACTGAGTGCCATAATCGACTCTCCGGCTGACACAAGCATCCTCCAAAAGGGTCTCACAGAGACGGATAACTGATGCCAGAGCCATGGCCTAAAGCTAAATGCCAAAAAGTGCATAGTCATCCCCTTTGGGAAAAACAAAGTGCCCACATTACCACATAGGTGGTAATCCATTAAGTATGGAAGAAGTAATTAGGGACTTGGGGACCCAAGTAGATAGCAATCTCTCCTTTGACAATCATGTTGCCAAAGTGGTTAGAAAGACCTTCTATATAGCCCACCTTATCACAAAAGGGTTCACATCTAGATCAAGAGAGGTCATTGTGCCCCTCTACTCATCACTTATCAGGCCCATAATTGAATACAATGCCCCATTTTGGGAAGTAACTTACCCGACACCTGCAGCAACTGGAAAGACCCCAAAAGTACCTCACCAAGAGGATCAAGGGGCTCAAGCAGATGCCCTATGCAGTTCAGCTAAAGAAACTCCAGCTCTACTCAGTTGCGTACCGCCTACTCAGTGGCGATCTGTGTCTGACGTATAAAGCCATGTCCAACCCAGAATTAATGGACATGCTTCACCTCAGGAAATCCAAATCCCTTAGAGTTACACGCTCCAGAGACTTGAACCTCAGCACAGAAATAAGTAGGACATGCTGGAGGGACAGATTCATATACCATAGGCTCCCCTCACTCTGAAACAAAATCCCAATCCATGTTAGGCAGAGCCCCTCACGGTCCCTCTTCAAGAGAAATCTTGACGAGTGGATGGGCGATCGTAAGTTTACCCTTGGGATCTCTTCTGTGTCCCTGCTTGACAGAGGTACAGTAAACTAACCTTAAAAAGGCTACCTTCTGTGACCTACTATACAGAGGCACAGTCAACTAATCTAAAAGGGTGGCAAAAGCCAAACACACTCTGGCTAGGCTTATAAATGCCCTAGGGCAGATAGCCTAGTACCAACCTATGAACCTATGAACAACACTTGACATCCAGTGAAAGTACACCTTTTTGTGGACTCAGTCTAGGTTACTGTCCTGAAGTCACATACTATTCCTTTCCGGAGATCCATAAGTTCTGCTGCAGGAAATCAGTATAATACCAGCTGATCATGGATGGTCATGTAGGGGCACCTTTACTCCATCACAGGTGGAAATGTTATATGACTTTAGGTACCTGTCAACTCAAGAAGCCTGTCTCCAGCTCCTGTGTTATGCCAACTATCTAGTGTGTGCAGTCAGACATATGCCATTGTACCCTTAGACTCCTGTTCCCATAGTATCTATAATATATCCACCATCCTTCCTGTATAGTAAATGCACAAATGTCGGCTTAATTGTACACTAACCATAAAGTCTGATATCAGCATTGCATTCTTTATGTTCATTCAATCTGACAATGCACTGTTACTGTGTGCTCAACAGGGGTCATACTCTAAGCTAGAAATCACTGCTTCATTTGCTGTTCTGTGTACTGCACCCATTTCTGTGAGAGTTGGTAGTTTCTAGTAGCTGGTTCCACCATACAGTCATCAGATGGTAATGTCTATATACCTTCCCTGATTTGCATCTACATGAGTTGCCCAGTCATATTAGTATCCTGGCTGGCAGAGCTTGTCTTCCCACTAACAAATTATAAATCATACAGCATGCTAAGGACATCCTGCAGAGACAGGCATGGGCACACACTGGAGTTTCCCTCAGTTATACATTGGCAACAGAATGGGCTTTGAGCAGACCGAACATGAGCTGTATGATATTATATGGACACACATGTAAGGTGCTATGCAGTTGCTTGGACACACTCTATGGGCTGTACACAGGCATCATAAGTTAGGGATCCAGTGGTTATCCAGCATCATCTTGCAACCTAGTATGAGATTTTTCAAGGGCTTATTATATCTGTATGCACAATAAATGTAGCTATATGTAGTAACACTAGGCAGAGGGCTTGCACTTACAGACTAGTTGGCACTGTGGCATTTCATTCTGCAGGAAGTGATGATATAGCTGAGATGTGTACCACATCTGTGAGTCACATGGGCCCTCTGGATGCTGTGAGGATACATTGCTTATGATTCTTTGAGTGTCACACAGTACTGGGTAGGTAATGGAATGGTAGCTCTTCTTGTTCACATACCATTGCAGTTGTGGCCAGATGGAGCATTTATTGCTAAATGTGTGCAGTCTGTGACTCCCAGTGCATCAGGGGGTGAGGTGATGTTGTATAAGGCACACATGGGGTTTGCTTTTTCCTATAGTATGCTTGAAAAGCACATATACTCTTCCACATGTACAAAAAATAATTTGAGGAACTTGAGTTCAGTATTATTGAGGCAGTGGCCTGCGAAATACTCAACATGTTCCTAAATGAGAATTCCACAGGCTACCCTGAAAGGTTTCTGTAGCTAGAACAAAACATTGCATACATACCTTTGTCTTTACAGGTATAAAAATCCCATGCATTCATTGATTCAGTGAGTGGGCGACTTATATAAACCGATGCCTGTACAATGTCTTTATGAACTCTAAAATGATCAATGATTTCTTGCTGAAAGAGATTATTGTAGATTACCCACTAACTGCACAATTTCCACTGACATCAGACTCAGTTACACATACCAGTAGGAAGTGATTGCAGGATCACTAGCAAATGCCACTGCACAACTCACTCTGTCATTTTTTGGCATAATTTGTTTTTTGCAGTCAAGCCCACATTAGCATTCCCTTGCTTTCATATATTACTATGAATTTCAGCTATTTACTCACGGCATATATTTGCATATCATTAAGATAGTATTTTCCTTTTATTTCATTTGCATGCAATTATAAAGGTATCTTCTTATACCTTATGTTCTGCTTATGGGCTCATTGCACTTTAGTGCAACATAACTTTGAATCAGTATGTCTAAGTCTTGCACCATGCTGAACATTACCAATTCCAGTGCAAGTGTGGATGGCATATTATGCATCCTAACTGTGAATCTTGGTTTAGAAAACATTTGTTGAAATTAGATAATTACGAATTTGAGCTAGGCTCCTTAATGGTCTCCTGGACTGCATATCTAGTAACATACTATGAACTTATGAACAATGGCCAATTTATGTGATAATAAAAGAAAAAAATATAATTTGTATTCCAGTAGGAAACAGTAGGTATCATATGTGCATCTGATCAAAGCTATATAATTGAACTGCAAAATGTCAAGGACGTGTAAGTCAATTAGGTTTTCATATATATTCAATAAATAAGCAAATACTTAACAATATCCAATGAAATTAATAATCAAGAAACAAAAGTAAAATCAAGAACATATGTACAAAAGTACATTTTATATAATTATTGTATTCATTAAAAAAGTAAACTCCCAGGTACTAAGGAAATAAAAGAATTCCTTTGTCAAATGTTGAGCAGGTCTCTGGGTGGCCTGATTACAGAAGAGAATAGGCAGCCAGCTGTAGCCCTGCAAATAAGTGAAATGCCAGATGAGAGCAGCTGTAAGGTCTATGATTTAATCTTTTTAAATGACTAATTCAGCTATGGTTGGCAAATATCAAACTAAGGTCAATACATCAAATGGACTACAGTACACAGATCAAGTTGAGAAGAAATAGTTTAGAGATTAATATGCAAAAGCCAGGTTATGTGATAGCTCTGAGGCTGTAGAAGTCAAATTTACAAAACTGAGTAGTCAAACTAAACTACAATGTACAGTAGTTGTCATAGTTAATGCAATGATTTCATAAGAAAGTATAATGCCAATACTTTTTTTTATTTCACATAAAAAAGAAAACAAGAAAAGAAAATACATTTCCAAAGGTCCTAACAGTTCCATAACTGGTATAAAACTGTGTGCTTATATTGCACACAGTGACACTTTAACATTAGTCCTTATCTCTAATTATGTGCATTGTCAAAGCATGTTCAGTCCAATTATGTTTTTCTTTTCTTTCTGAATTTTGACTGGCTGTACTGATGGAAATAAAAGAAATGTAGTCTCTCTTCTCCTTTAAGGAATTCTGAACAAAAGTGCACAATCAAAATGTTTCTTTACTTCTTAGTGACTATGTCAGTCATTATAAAATGCTTCAAGAAGTCCACATAGCCCTATGGTTAGGCAGTTTCATTTCCAGTTGCTGGTTTCTATGGACACTGCCTCAGGGATGCTTTTTAAGGTCATTTATTGTAGAACTGGTGGATAAAGCAAATGTAAGAAACACCTCAAATGATACTGTCAGTCAGTGCAAGCAACATTTATCAGCTGTATTTAAAATTACAGAAGGCAGAAGAATATACTAAGAAAGTTGACATAAATCTGCTTAGAAATCTAATCACAGTGGACATTTAGTTATGTCCAAAAGTTCCTTTGAGAAGAATCCAGCGAAGGATTCAAAACCACATTACTTGTTAGATACCTAAGATTCTCATTTACAAGCTAATTATTATATAACCTAACTGCACGCCATCATCACATGGCATTAAATTATAATTTCTCAGAAAAGTACTTGCCAGCTGAATGTCCATTAGGTGACTGTTTCTGCACCATATTTATTAGTAAAACCTGAATTTCCTCTCTGCCAGCAATTAAAGCTAGGGTTGAAAAGTTGTTTAACAATAAGGTGTAAAACTTGATTGCATCAATTGTTTGCAAAAGCCCCAGTACTCTAAAAACCACTGGCATGTGACTCTTTTCTCAGAATTACATAGGACGTGAACCCTATCTTTGCAGTAAGACTTCAGCCTCAAGTCTTCTAAGCATTAAGTGTTGCAGCAAATCTGATGTCATCTAATATGGGTCATTCATATATATTAAAAAGTAAAGTTTGTAATCTTGATTGTTCTACTCCCACCCTGCTGAAGAACTGTATCCGTTTTATGTCTAAAAACACAGATATCTGTGAAAATGAAACTAAAAATCTAAGTATATGATTCTCACAGTAGTATAGAATCTCTGTTCAGCTGCAGTGACAGACCATGATAAAAAAAGTTAGCCTAGGGTGGTTTCATGCCACTATTCATACCTTGATTTATACTGGTTCATATTAGTCTATCAGTTTGCAGACTATTACAAGCACAGACAATCACCAAAAATCAGAATCAAACCATGCATCTTGTATCTGTAAGTTAAAATCTTTAGCTATTATGCCAGCCTCCCCCAAAGTTAATTGACCTACCAGAAATGAGAAAAGAACTCCGATCTAATAATCAAACCTCCTTGAAGTACACAAACCTTCACATACCTCTGGTCAACTCCTTCTATCATTCTCCCTTTCACGTAAATGGAACGCACTTCCTCCCCACATCCATATTACACAGAATCTTTCCTCCTTTAAAGCCTTACTCCATTCTTCTCTCTCCACTAGCTGGGAATGCTCCTGCTCTCCCACTACTACTACTCCTTCTGCCTTACCCTAGCTCAGATATGCATTCTGCCTGACACATAACATAAAATATATTCTGTCCATTTAGGGTTCTATACTTCTGATGTAACATAACTGTATTGTATTATATCATGTATTGACTACTGTTTGTTTGTTTCTAGAACACCCTGCATTAACTCTTGGTATTATCTATTGTAAGTACATACAATTGAGCTACTACTGTATTAATTCGTATTACTTTTGCTGATTTTTGTTCATATTTACTGTGGAATTTTTCTCCCATGGCTCCATTGAAAAAGGGCTCATCTTGACCCAATGGAGTTTCTCAATTAACAAACTGCAAACAAATAAATAAATAAATAGCTCACAACATTTACTACCAAAGGAACATATACAACCTCTTAAGATACTTAGAATAACTGATTATAAATTTATTTATTTTATTTTACATAATTATTTTACAATTTAAATTAAAAATGTATTCATTTAATTTTACAAAACTAGCAAATTTGCCTTCAGCATCTCAAATTGCTGCCATCACTACCCTCAACTGGCTTGGACACCACCCTCTCCCAGCTACTTACAGCACACAAAATATTTCACCATCCACTTAAAACAACTTTGCTGTCAAATCTCATCCAATGGCATGTACCAAATAGAACTCCAAGACCCTCACAACTTAAATTCAATTCTGCTAATAAAGCTAATAATTATTACGGTGACACACTATTCTCTGTCACCATCTCCAAGGCATGGAACAAACTTTCAAACCACATCAGACTTTTAAGTAACCTGCAACAACTCAAATCCACCCTAAAATGTCACCTGGCAACTAATAAAGTATGCAACAGTACTACAGCTATAGTTTGAAATATGTATTCTTAACTCTGACCACGGTGGATACTTTACAAGTGTATTAATATAGTATTCTTGATTCTACTCACAATGGGGGGAGTTTAATGAAGCCTACACATGTTTTTCCATGCAGGTATTGCACCATGCTACTAACATGGCTGTGAACATTTTTAGATTCACTAAGTGCTGCTGAGTGGTGCCCATGAACACACCAACATGGACTCTTCCATGGCATGCAAATCACCTCGTAAGATACCTCTAAACTGGCCAGATTTTCACAAAATGTCCAGATTTTTGCCTCATATTTTTGGTCAATTCCTCATAAAATTTGTGGTTTTCTGGGAAATCATTGGGATGATCTGAGGACTGAAGTCACTAAATAATGACATACATTTGAGTTTCAGACTTCATATCCTTCAGAAAAATGTGTGTTAACACAAACACTGTTAATCAAACAACTTTCTAAGTTTATAAGTGCAATATTTAAAATATGCCCCTATTTTTTTACCTTTGTCCCCCAATTTTGTCAGGCTTTGTCCAGATTTTTTGTACTAAGAGGTTGAGTGGTATGCCTCATAAGCAGGTGAATCTCATGCAAATGAGGCAGGTAGAGTGATCCAGCAAGCAGATAGGTGGTTCCGCATACCCCGTGTCAGTGTCCGTAGTGTACACAGAAAAATTCCATGTACAGGAATGTAGCCAGACAAAAGAGGCTGTAAACATATAGCTAGATGGACAGAAATGGCATAGCACATAAAGATATGAGCAAAACTATCCTCTGTGTGTCAGAAAAATTAAAGGAAATAAATAAAATTTATTTTTTTACTAATCTGAGCATGTTTGCACAGTGAACCACAGTGCACAAACATACTTTATAAAAAAAAAAATTGGAAAAAACAAAATGAATATTATGTGACAGGACCCTGGATGGAATATCTGCAATGGTGCATTGGTGCTGTTGCTAACATGGTAGGGCTTTGAAGCATGTAGTTTCCAGGCTGTGACCACAGATCCCTATGCAAATGAGGTGGAGTTACTGAATAGCATAAAGGGGTAATTGTGTCCACATATCCCCTCTATATAGGTAGAGAACTATGCTGGTGTTTATAGAGAAGATAGCTAACATCAGAGGAGGGTGTGTCCAATAACTTCTAAGCTTATTTAGCATAGCTGCGCCTGTTTGCACTGCGAACTACCATGCTGAGGGGATGTGTGTGTGTGCACTAACTTCTAAGCTTTGTTTAGCTAAGGGGTGCATGTTTCCACATGTTTGTGTGGCATGTTGCTATGCTGAGCATGAGAATCAGGGATGGTGTGAGTAATAAGTGCTAAGCTTTATTTACCTAAGGGCCTTGCTTTTGCGCAGCACACCACAGTGCTGAGTGTATCTAAAAGCCAATGACATATTATTTAGTTTTGACCCCTGTTTTACTTAAACTAGAGCCATTAAATGATGTTAATGATATACTAGATAGGTGCAATGTATCATACTTAGCCAATAACAGAGTCAGCGCCTACAGCAGAGCATTATAAAGTATGCATACACCCTACAATCTGATTCTTCACCCATACTCTGCACCATTGGAGTACAGACTTGGGAATTTTAACTGAAATAATGCTAGGGGCTGCTACAGGTCTGCTACTTCTGTATGTGCTAGATGATGAAGTCAATGCTGCTGCTGCTGACAATAGGCCAAGACAGAGAAGGAGAAGAGTGTTCAGGCCCAGGTTAACCTTCCAGAGGCTACATGAGCTGGAGATTGTAGAGAACTACAGGGTGGACAGGGACATACTACAAGAACTCACTGAGCTCTGCCACCCTCAACTCAGACCAATAGAGGGGAACCCATCCCAGTGGAAACAAAGGTATGTGTAGCCCTTAGGATACTACCTACAGGTTCCTTTCAAAGACCAACTGGGGACATGATGGTGGTCTCACAGGCATCAGCATCCAGGATACTCCACCAGTTCCTGGAGGCCATGCTACCACATGCCATTGAGAACACATCTTTTCCCCTCATCCCTGAGGTGAAGGCCAGCAATATGCAACATTTCTACTGTGTAGTACACTACCCTGAGGTACTGGGTGCCATAGATTGCACTCATGTACACATCAAGTTACCACCCAGTGGGGAGGGTAGTATCTACATCATCTGCAAGGGGTAGCACTCCATCAACTGCCAGGTCATGTGCAATGCCCAGGGTATTATCCTGAATGTGCGTGCTGGTAGCCCTGACAGTTTTCAGGACTTCTACGCATCACAGCTGCACCAAATGTTTGCAAGGGGGAACATCCCACACAGCCTTTTACTGGGGGATGCTGGTTATGCACTGGAACCATAGATGATGACACCCATCAGAAGTGCACACACACCCATAGAAGAATTGCATAATGAGGCACACGGACAAACTACGAACATCATAGAGCATGAGATTGGGCTTCTGAAGTTATGGTTTCAGTGGCTCGATATATCTGGTGGAGCCTTGCAGTACGCTCCAGCCACATGTGCACAGATATGCACAGTATGTGCCATGCTACACAATATGATCATGCAGAAACAGCTGCAGCAGGATCAGCAAAGGGAAGGGGTACACAGCCCCCACCACTGCCTACGTCACCACAGCCACACTCACAGGAGGACTCGGAGGAAGAACCCCCTGATGATGTCCCTGTAGGCAGACATAGGTGTGCCCAGTACACCCTGGCTTTGGCTAAGAGATAACACATAGCACAGTCATTGACAACCTAGGGCCCGAGGGACTGACACCTTACTCCTACTCCCATACATATAGTGAAATTGTTGATGCCAGGCAACCCACACAATCTGTACCTATCCATGTATTGGCTGTGTACTACTTGCATCACACAGAGTCAGCCCTGAACTACAGTTCTGTCAACTGCTGAATTCACAAGGTAAGTCTGTAACCTATGCACTACTTGTCAGGATTAATATAAAATGTATTGTGTGTGTGGATCTTCTGCATTTATGCAAGGAAATATAGTGGGCTATTTGGACAGCTGTAGCATCCTAATGAGACTACAGTTGCCCAGTCCAATAGTATTTGTTCCTTAATAATCACTAGGCCTCATGGCTGGAATATTCACTACATCAGTCAAGAGAGATATTAAACAGTGGGGTCACATGATATTTGGACTACTGTCTATCTCAATAGATCATGTGCTGTTGTCCCCCCACTCCCATCACAACAGTGTTCCCATATAACTGCTTTAACAGTAAGTCAGCAATGGTATATCAGCAGACCAGGCAATCTCAGGTTTGTAACATAGTATTTTAACACATGCATGTCACACGTAAAGCAGAAATAACAACATACATATTTATGCTGTTGAATGTGTGATGAATGACTCCTCTCTGTTTGGCAGCTTGTGTGGCTTAGTGGATTAGGGAAGTTAGCATGGGTGATGGTGTACATGGTTCTAATCTGGAAGTATTCACATCTTTTGCACGTGAGGTATTATTATGTTGGTGTTTTCACATACTGTCATTCTGTGTGCGGTGCAAAATTATGAACCTTAGTCACATATTAAATACAGCAGACAGCTGGGGAATGCCATGGACATTTTGATTGAAGTGTAATACTGCAGAAACAGGGACAGATGTCAATGCCTGTATCATACCTTTCTTAGTGCAAGAAATCTGGATAAAGCCCGACAAAATCGGGTGACAAAGGCCCACAAATAGGGGCGTACTTAAATACTGCTCTCATAAACTTAAAAAAGTTACTAGAATAATAGTGTTTGTTTCAACTGACATTTGTCTGAAGTATTTGAAGTCAGAAACACAAATGTATGTCATTACTTAGTGACTTCAATCCTCAGTTCATCCAAGTGATTTGCCAGAAAACCATGAATTTTAGAAGCAACAGACCAAGATTATGAGCCAAAACTCTGGACATTCTGTGAAACTCTGGACAGTTGAGAGGTATGGTCTGTAACACAAAAAATCCCAGACTGGAGTACAGGTAAGTGTGGCATGGAGTCACTTTATAAGTACTGACAGTCCCACTGGGCATGCCCAACTGCTTAGCTAAAATGAGTGCAAATCTGTTGCCTCAGCATCAGAATGACCTATTATGTACAGAGATGGCTATACATAGAGACATATACGTATACATATCCATCTGTCACTCTCTCTCTCACATACATAGTATATTTATCATTATGTAGTGTCAAAGAGATATATACATATATATATATATATATATATATATATATATATATATATATATATATATATATATATATATATATATATATATATATATATATATAGCTACATGACACATATGCATATCATACACACACACACACACACACATACACACACACACACACACACACACACACACACACACACACACACACACACACACACACACACACACACACACACACACACACACACACACACATACACAGCTACATTTATATATACATCTCTGTTAATTATATAAATATGTGTGTGGATGTCTGTATTGTCACACATACCATAATAATGGTGAGTAAATCTGCACTATCACACATCCATACTCATATGCTCATAGGTTCATAGATGTTTACTAGGCTAACGACCACAAGGGCCTTTTTAAGCCTAGCCATGCAACCCAAATCTCTGACAAGTTCTGATACCCTTGATAAGTGTAAGCATGGGCCTGGGAGATGAACCATTTACAGGTTACCTGTATCCATTAGAGCCATAGGTGCCAAACCAAGGATAAATTTCCTGTCTCCCATCCAATTGTCCAAGTAGCACATGAATTGGGTTAGGGAGGAACTGTGCTTCACATGGATGGGTAGCCTGTTCCATAGATGGGGCAGTCTCTGGGATACACAACTATCTCTCCAGCAGGTCCTTTTTATATCACAGGCAAGATTTAAGTCTTTAGAACAAGTAATTCTGGTGCTGTTTGTTTGTGGATATGCAGGAGGTCCATCAAAGTAGTGTCTGACATTTCCCTGTATGCTAAGCATAGCTCTCCCTTAAAAAGCCTGTAGGAGACAGAATACAGAGATAGGGCCTTGTGGCCGTCTGCACAGAACATATTACTTAAGCCCTGTATTCTTTTAGTGAAGAACCTCTGTGGGCATTCCAATTGTTTGATATACTTGGTTAGATACATACCAAAGGGGGCATTGTACTCAATTATAGGTCTTTTGAATGCCAAATACAGTGGAACAATTACTTCCTTGGACTTAGATGCCATACCTTTTCTTATAAGTTGTGCAACATAGAATGATTTCCTCACCACTGTAGACATGTGATAATCAAAGGCTAGATTATTATCTATTTGTGTCCCTAGGTCCCTGACTACTAGTTCAACTCTAATGGATCTGTTGTCAGTATGATAGTTACCTGAGATGACTTCCCAAAGGATACTATTATGCATTTCTTGGCATTTAGTTTTAGTCCATGGCTCTGACACCAGTTGTTTGTCTGTGTCAGCCCCTCCTGAAGAACATTTGTGTCAGTGTGAGATTCAATGACAGCTCATAATTTGCAATCATCTGCAAATTTAGTCAGCCAGAGACCAATGACATTGCCCTTGACTTCTGAGAAATAAATGCCAAAAAGGAGCAGTCCAAGGACTGATAACTGAGGGACTCCACTTGTGACGAGCCTCTTTGTAGAGGTGGACTCCCCAATTCTAACTTCTTGGGTCCTATCTGTCAGCCAGTTGGCTATCCACTGGGTGACATATGGGTTTGTACCTAATCTCTTGAGTTTTTCAACAATGCCCAAGTGGGGTATTGTGTCAAATGCCTTGGCCAGGTCAAGGTAGGCAGTATGAACAATTTTACCCTCATCCATTGTTTTGGTGACCTTCTCAAAGAAGTCCAACAGGTTAAGTAGGCATGATCTGCCCTTGATGAAACCAAACTGGGTTGAGTCCAGTGTCTGGAGGTTTACTATAGATGTATTTATCATCTCCATGATAATTCTTTCCATGGCTTTACATATAAGACTTGTGAGACTTATGGGTCTGTAGTGTCCAGGTTCTGTAGATTGCCCACCTTTGTGCAGAGCGATGACTGTTGCCTTTCTCCACTCATGAGGCATAGAGCCTGATCGGCGACTACATTTATATAGTAATTCCAGAGGCCCTGATAGGTCATGTTTCATAATATTTAGAAGGCATCATGGGTTAGTGTCAGGACCCACTAATTCAGTGTTCTTGGTCTTAGAGAGAGTATTAAGGACCTGTACCCTAGTGATAATAGGGGGAGTTATATATTATGATATTTCCTGAGGGAAGGTTGAGGGGGACAGAGGAATAAAGTTGGAGCTGAATTTATCAGCCAGCAGGATTTCTATATCTTCTGGCTCAGTGCAGGTGGCTCCATTTACAATGAGCTGTGCACACAATGGTGTACTGCCTTTGAGGTTGCAGACATAGCTAAAGAATACTCTATGGTTGACGTTGGCCTGAGAGGCCAAACTTACCTCAGAATTGGCTTTGGTAGACTTTATTTGTCCTCTGAGTTGTTTGTTTAGTTTGTTGAGAGTGCTTTTATCCTGCTTAGTGCTGCACCTCCTAATTGTTGCCAAGATTTTCTTCTTCCTGTTATACAGCCAATTGATTTTGTGATTCCAGCAGGGTGGCTTGTTTTCTGGGTTAGTTCTCTACTTTTCCTGGTGGGTACAGCTGCCACTATACAGCTATTAACATGCTTATACAGTGTTTCTGTGAACAGTTCTGCATAGGTAGAAGTGTTTTCAGGGTATATAGGGGCTTGAAAATTTGCCGTGTTCTCACTTAATAGGAGTAGGTTAGCCTTCGAATAGTTTCCTGAATATTCCAGGTTTAGCTGGGGTCCATGTTTTATTTTTACTTCAAAGGAGACCATTTTCTGGTCTGACCTTACCAGGGAAGGTATTACAGTAGAGGGTGTGCAACAGTCTCCCATATTAGAGAGGACCAGATCAAGTATGGTTGCACCCCTGGATGGTGTATTGACTATCTGGTCCAGGGAGTTTGTGTTTATAAAATCCAGGAATGTTTGTGCATGTACATTTGGTGTCATACAGGATTCCCAGTTAATAGTGGGGTAATTAAAGTCACCCATGAATATGGTATTGGGTTGGATGGCTAGTGTCACTAATATATTTAAATACATAGTATGGCTTTCCTGTGTCATAGAGGGGGACTTACAGCTTGCAAGGAAGTGGTATTGGATTTTACTTATGGTGATTTGAATATGGAACAGTCCAAGTGCATTGTTCTGTATGACCCACCTTGAAGTATATTTATTTTTGATGTAAATACAGACACCTGCACCATTACTGTTGCTCAAACGATACAAACTCAGGGTGTAACAGTACATAATCCACTTACATACAGAACCTTGTGCCTGTTGGATGTTGTGACACCCGTGCAATTGCCCAGTAATCAAGGATCCTCAATCCTCACCACTAACACCAGCGAGGGGCATGCACATTGGGAAGGATAACAAATACACACACACAATAAAGTACAATTTTCCTTAAGAGCACACAGAGATCACAGTCAGTCTGGGGCTGTTTTCTCCCTTTTTCTCCGGATCCCCAATAAGACTCCCCCACTGGCACAGCTATAGGGTCCAGATCTCAGCTAGTGGTCAAGCTAAAACCTCCAGCATGGTTATGTTCCTGCCCAAGTAGCTCACACACACACACACACACACACACACACACACACACACACACACACACACACACACACACACACACACACACACTTTGAGATAAGAGTTATATACAACCACACAAACACTCCTGGGGAAGGTTGACACAGGTTCTCCAGCTATGCCCCTTCCTGCCAGTCTATAAGGTAGTACTAGCTACCACAAACCACTAATATTAGCTACTAAAAAGGCCCTAACCAAAGGGTGTCCAATTATTACTGTGCAATATTATTATCCAAATAATAAGTATGACCCAGGGCTAAAGCTACTGGAGTGGCTTGGACAGTATCACTATATATGTGCAATGTACTCTAGAGCTTAAATTATCTCTACACAAAACAGCCACAGTTGAAAAGTTTAAAAATATTTAATAATAAATAAAAACACAAGACAATACTTCTTACTACACAGTGCTAGTCAAGAGTTCAGATATCACAGGAAAATGCTTAAAATAATACAGTAGAATAGTTCTGACATCAATACAGAAAACAGCTAGACTAAACTTACTATGTTCTATCTATAGCTAAGAGCAATCACAGTTATAAATAAATTTACATATAGAACAAAGCAGAGTACTGGTGAGTTGTTGTCAGTTTTAGACAAAATCCAGAAATGTTCTCACTCTGCCTCTCAGGTGAAAGTCATTTAAATTGATAATACATCCTGCTGACTCATTTTAGATTACATCATTCTTAACAATCTGGTTTCCCAGGCTAACAGAAATTCTACATTTACATTTTTAGTAAGCTTGCACCTGGTCAGGAAACCACAGCAATTAAAGACATTATATATGTAAAATCTAGCAATTAACTCTAGTCTCAAAACAATAGAAAGAATCTGCTGATTCAGACACCACTGCTCCGAGCCCTGAAATCAAACAGTCATAAAATGCTTGACTAATCAGCTTCCTTACAGCAGAGTGCACTGTTGTTACATTTTTGCAGTTCAACATTTAATACAGCTTTCCTTTGTGTTTTATTAATATTCACAAAGACATATAATTATCTATAAAATTCCATCTAGCTAGGCTGGTAGCCTTCGCATATCTTCACGGATGTCACCAAGTAGAGAGACATAGGAGAGCAGGTGGTGTAATGTATAATGTTGTCAATCCACGCATGGACAGGGCACATTTTTCCTGCCCACAGGATTGCCTGTCTAACTGCAAGCAACCACCTATGACCATACTAGTAACTGCACACACATAGCTAGGATGATAACAGTTATACCACTGCTATGATACTAGATGCAGATAATAGTATGCAGCAATATCACTCTGCAGGCCACAGATGCTGTTAAACACAAGCCTAGTTTGTGGAATGCACAAGTACTGTGCCTGCAATTACATATACAACAGCCTCAACTTGTGGTGTGTGAGATAAATGCAGTTATCTATAGTATGTAAGACTAGATAGCTAGGGGTTCTAGTCTCATTCCAGGCTATTTGGCGAGTTTGTGCATGTGTGTGTATACCCCTGCAAAATAACTGCCATGCCCTCATGGGCTATCCACCTGCAATGGTTATGCACTTTTTGGCCATGTAACATGCTGCTGGCTTCCAATCTGCCCTCTTCTACAAGGCCTGATGGTGTCATCCACCTGAGGACTACCAGCTGACAGTGCAGAATTAGACTTAAGCCATGGCACATGCAATAAATATTTAGATCTATAGTGTGTAAAACTACATAGGTAGGAGTTCTAATCTCACTCATGACTACTTGGTGCGGGTGTATATCCAGATGGCATGAATATGATCACCTTGGTAACTTAGAAATAGGTAGGGGGTTTGCAATACTTTATTTGTACTGTGTGATGTGCCCCCCCCAAAAGACTGACCACAACAAGGCCTGCTGATATCATTAAGCATAATATGTCCTGAACTGATAATACTAGCACACAAGAAGTGTTTTGTGGTTGTAAAGTACTGTGATCTGTAGCGTGTACCATTGCATAGGTAAGTGTTCTCATCTACATGCAGCCAACTTGCACTATATGTGTGCCTTGGTGTGCCCTGTAAGCAGTGATTGGAAGTGGTGCTAGCCTCAATGTAGCCATGTTTGTGTGTGAGCCTGTTAGAGCAGTTTACAGCATGTTATGGAACCATAGGACATTTGAACTTCACTAACATAATGGCCATACAGCCCTCATAATCATAGACATCTTTATACGCATATATACAACATCAGCACATATTACCCCAGTCCAAGAAGGACACAGACAGATGCCTTGTGTTGAGATGATGGTTTCCCAGCCAATCATACAGATGGTATGTGCTGAGGTGCACTGACGTGCTCTGTATGCCATTAGTCAGGGTTCTGTTTCAAGGGTGTGTTTAAGTCTGCTAGTCAAATCTCTCCCACAAGCATGTAGTACTAGTGTCACATATGGGATTAATGTATTTACAGTGAGTTATACGTCTACTGTGCCATGTACAGACTGGCAGCATATGCAATCAAGCAGGGTCACACATTGCCTCATATGCAAGGCACAGATCACCTCTGAGAAGTCTATATGCCACAGGTGACAATGACACTCATTGCAGACGATCTCCATTAAACACATACTTTAGATGTGAAGTTCCCTTGTGAGGGACCATACTGTTGTGTGCAATTGCCGGTACTGCTTGGAAAGGTACATCACCAAATGGCCATTGCACTCGGATATTGGCATGCTGAGGGAAGAGTACTTGGAGGTTATGAGTATGTCACTTAAAGGTGACTGTGGCCTCAGCTATGCCATATGATTCCTGTCATACCACTGTAGAGACATGGTGATCTGAGGCACATTATGTGTAAACCTATGTGGCCAAGTCTGTGTGCCCTGTTCGTTCACCCCTAAGTATGTACATCACATGTTGTGACTGATGTGTTACTTACCAGGTATATAGGTCTGACTGATGGAAATTATACAACATATATGTTTGCATGGAGTTTATGGCCTTTAGTATGTCAACAGGCATGCGTTCACAATACTCTATTGCAGGATAGTGACATACAACAGAGACTCTATGTGTGCTCACAATTTGCAGGCATCGGCTAACACTGATAGCCACATTCAGTCAGTAGTCATGTGTATTGTACTTGAATGGATTCCAAGAAGTAGAGGAACCAGGACTGTGCCCTGTTGAGCACTGCTGCTTACAGATCAGCTATTGGAGGTGGATGTCCCTATGTTTCATATGAGTGCCAACAATGAGACACTTAGTGACCCCTACAATGACAGTATCGTGAATGCCTAAGTGGGTGCTTTGCAAATGTTGCCTAAGTGGGGGATATAGTCGGATGGCTTGGCTCTGTCTAGGGGGCTGTATGCCCTGATGTACCCTCAACCATGTCCGTGTTGACTGCCTCAAAAATGTCCACCATGTTTAACAGTCATGTTCCCTCTGTCACACATACAAACTGTGTACAGTGAACTGTGTGTAGAACACATATATGTGTGCTGATCAGCTCCATGATGATTGCCTCTACAGGCGTAAAGATATGGATACTCAGACAAAGAGGTGTATAGTTATATTAGTCACTGGATACACCACCTGTGTGCAAGGGTATAACAGTTGCTGTTGTCCACTCAGCGGGTGTGCAGCCAGTACTGTCGGTATAATCGCAAGGGTTTCTCAATGGTGGTACTCATCTTTGTCAGATCACATTTGGGATGCAGCCTGGAATGTTAGCATGTGCAATAGATGTTGTGTATCTTCCAGTGAGAGGCCAGTTATGATCTGCTCTGGAAATATGGAAGTTATGGGACAGGTTGTAGGAATGTCATGTGCCACATGTGGTGGGGACAAGGGAGTGTGGCTGACCCAGACAGTGTGGGTGTACAGGTTAGATATGAGTACAGATCCATCATATGTGGCATCATGACATGTGAGGTCAAGAACAATCTGGGCCTGTTCTTTGAGGTCACACATGTAACTACACTGTGCATTGTGGTTCTGTTTTTTGTGGGTGACTACTTTTGTCACTTACCATGTCTACACAACATCACAACAACACTATGTGCTTCTTTTAGCTGAGGAGGTATGTAGTGCCTCCATGTTAGGGGAGGGGCACCCTCAACCCAACTGTTATGTAGCACTGCCCACCTGTTATTGTACAGCCTGCTAATGGCAGTTGTCCACTAGTCAGGTTTGCTGAGCCATAATGAGCTTGTGTCCCTCCTGTCACATATAGCCTAGGCCATGCAGTTGTAATGCTGCTGACATAATGCATGGGTGCAGAGCTCTGCATACTTGCCTGTCCAATCTGAAGTGGGAGGTGCAGTCACGCTATGTCAACCATCCCACAGTAGGTTATAAATGGCTGTCTTGACATATATGTCTGTATTGTCTGCAAGGGGTGGTATGTGCCAGTAGTTTAAAAATGACTGATTTGTGGCCAGATCCCACCAGGGAGGACTTCACACTGGGGAAGCTGTACTGTTCACCCATATTGGTGAACACATGATGCACTATGTTGATTCCCCATTTTGGGATGTCATGGCACTACTGCAGGGCATTGTAGGAAAGGACCTGGACCATTCTTTGGGCATGTGAACCACAGCACCACTAAGCAACACGATGTGTATATATTACACATCCCTAACATTTTTGTGCTCTGTACAGACACATTGCATGACTCTCTTCTTGCAACATGCTGGAAGTAACTGCAATACTTACATGCACAGAGGACAACTAGCATGCAGTGCCAAGCAGTTTCCCCAGATCTCTGAGTTATGTCATCTGAGATGCCATGATAGGAGTTATCATGGACATGAGCACTGACACTGTCAATCACCTACTGACACTGGACCAAACACTGTTACTTTTGATCAAGGCCAGATCATGCCTACTGACTGTAACAGGTGGAGACCATTCACTGTTACACTATGCAATGGATGTCAGACATATGTCGCACTCCACCAACCATGGCCTGACAAGGTGTATGACAATATTAGGCCAGTGGGCCTTGCTGGAAACTGTGTATGTCATGTACAAAGTGTTCTACCAGCTGGTGGATAGGCAAGTGTCTGACAGTCATTCTCTGGGAAGATAGCATTCGGAGACCTACACCGCAATGATGCCAGTCACCAGTGGAGTTCACCATCCTCCATTATTGACATACCCCATCTATATATTCCCTCTTTGCAGTCACAGCCACTGTCAGTGACCTCTGACTTGAGTACATTAGCAGGTGATTGCATACTGGGAGCTGTCACAGAATACCACTTAGAACCAGCTGTTATCCATGATGGCCTAACACACAGTCAGTTGTTCTCTGAGCCACTGACAAAGACTAACTGACAATGACAGCACAATACTATCCTGTGGGAAATCATCCACCCCTGCAAAATATTGTAGTGTCCACAAATGGCACACAGTTGAGCCATTACACCTGGGGTTATGCACACAGAGAGTAATGTATCCTTTCATTTTCACCGGACGGTAAGCTCAAGGAATGCATTCACTGTTGTACAACCTATACTGACAGGTTTGGGATGTAAATCCTAGACTGTCACTGCTATAATGAATGTGGCAGTCATCACCCCTATCATTGTATGCAATGGTACTCTTGCTATGTCACTACACAGGCATATCGTACAACTGTAGCTGCCACACAGGTTCCATGGTGCACCAATATGCAGTGCAGATAACCTATCCTATGGAGTCTATGTCACAACCATACATGTGAGTCTGTCTTCTAAATGCTTTGGAGGGGATGCGTATGGCTACATACAGGGAGGTGTTGCATCCCACTGTGTACCTCCTGCATATTCATGACAGGACTAACACATGTTTCACCTGTTCTACACCCTTACAGCATTACTGTGGTATACATAGTACATGCTGGAGAGACAGGTATCTAACACAGACAGTACACCCTACATAAAACAGGCCCCCCCATGCATCTGAAGCACACATCTGCTGTGACACAGCATGTGCAGGTTACAAAATGGGATGCAGAACATGCCATTCATAACTGGTGTCGGGCAACCGTCTGTACTGGACACAGGATATTTTAGATGGGTCATCTCCATCAGGACAGCTTGTAGATGTGTGTGTTCCCAAAACCCTGGTGACACTTATCAAGGGTAGCAGACCTGTTTAAAGATTAGGGCTGCATGAGTATACTGAATGCTGCCATTGTCCTTGTCAGCCTGTTATACACATATGAAACTATGGAGCCATGCACTTATAGTGCTGTACCTTGCTGAAGACATATTTGTGCTGTGTTGACATGCCATCTTGTGCTGATTTATTGCTGCTGTGTATCTATAGGCTATCCTAACAGACTCCTGAAACAGAAACATAAACAGGTCCATGGCACACCTGTCATTGTGTAACTATACAGCCATTACATCATCATACATCATAAGGTACACAAAAGTATGTAGCCTACTCATGACAAATGCCAGCATACAGTATCTGTCATTAACCATCACATGAGGCATGACAAAACAACACTGCATTACATAAGTGCATGTTAACTAATGTAGTCACCTTGTGCATCAGATGCATAGCTTCATTTCCCTGCATGAATGGCAAGGATGACAGGGATGTGGCACCTGTATCATCACTTGAACAGGGTGTTGTGTGGGGCTGCATGAGGCCTAAGCTGACCCAAAAGGTTGACAGCATGTGTATGAGTCAGGAAGGGAAGCAGGTAAGATAGACCATGGAAAGGTGCTGTGTGTGTCTGTAGGTGACCTGCATTTGACAGTGGTGTGTGAGTGTGTGCATGTATACAGTCTAGCTCAGTGTTAGCCCTACATGTGTGTGTGTGTGTGTGTGTGTGTGTTGGACAGCTTTGGACTATACATGGTAGAGTTGACAGTTCACTGTCTCTGGCCCCGAACACAGGAACTGGATTTGCCAGGAGTTGCACTGGCAACCTCCATGCTCGTCCATGCCCAAGGTTAGGAGCAGTGCTAGTGCCTGACAGTGACTGCTGTCTGCTGGGACTGTGTCCCCACAGGAATACTCAGGACCATGAGCTCATGGTCTGCCACAACATGTTGTGGACAGCACACTCCTGTTTGCAGTACTGGATGTATTGCCACTACAGGAGCATGATTGTTCAAAGCCACATGGACTCTCAGTAGATGGGGTGCTGACCTATGCCCATAAGTCCAACACTCAACTCCAGCCACACTTTCCAGCATAGACAATGTGCAGTTCAAGACATACACTGTCTCAGCCCACCTTCCAGCCACTGAATCAGTCAACTGATCCAGGGTGTCCCCAGTGCAGTGGAGGCAGTCACAGATGTCAGACTGTGTTAAATCCATGCCGCTAAGCATATGTCTGGTGTTCCATTCAGAACATGCCTGTGCCTCCATGATGATCTGAAACATGCACCAAGTGACCCTTGATGTGACACCTGCAACAGGTGATGGATAGACAGCAGGCCTTCTACAAGCACTCATGTCAATCCACCTCTGTGGGACATTGCCAGCATTCTGGATATGGCCAGTGTCTACACTCATTGGAGCCATAGTTGCCACACTTTCCTGTTCAATGTCCCCACTCTCTGACTGTCCAATATCTATGGCCTCTGAGGATTGGGTATGTGTAAGCATACTGACTGTGTGCAGTGACAATAGAGGTAAAAGAGGGATGTCTACCTCTGAGACAGATTCAGCTCCCTGACACCCTCACCTGTGCCTCACTGTGGCCACCATCATCATGAGAGTCTGAAGAGACACTGACATCATGTTGTGTAAGGGACAGACACCAACCTGTGATAAGAAAGAAAAAAGTGACTATTGTGTACAAAAAAATCCACCAATACTCATAATAACAAACACCCACAACTGGATTAGCAGACAAACATTTAGTTCTCCACTTTCGTCCAAAAAAGACTTCCAAAGAACAAAACTTTTATAACAATCACTTCAAATAAATCAAGTAAAACTTGACCAGTAAAATTTACCTTTTAATTAATCAATGTAAAACTATACTTGATAAAACAACACATAAAAACCCAGTACACCTATCTTAACAAATATATTGAAATACACATTTCACAGCCTAATTTATTTTCCTTTCAACCTTTTGTTTTTTAAAAGACATTTTAGAGTAATTGCCTCATTTAAACCAGGAGGCTTATCTGCTCTTAAGTGTCACTGCCAAAGTGTTTCATTCTGTTCAACAACACTCTTGTCATTACCCCCTTAAGATCCTTAGGTAACTGTTCCAGACTGGAAAATAAAAACATTCTTCTCTGTTTACACACAAAAGTATATTTAAATAGGGCATTATTCTGGCCCTTAACTTTAATAGAATATAAATGTTCCTTAACAAAACAGTGTCATGCTTACCAGGAGCAGAACCATGGCCTTGGCCAATACCTGATGGACCTGTGAAAAGTTGAGGGTGAGATAATGCCAGTACCAGCACATGTTGCAGCACAACAAGGTAATATATCCATATATCTCACATTTACAGAACCTACTGTGTTACTTGTTGTATTGGTCACATTCTGAGTATGAGAGTACAACTGAGATCAAACCTCCCTTCAAAAAAAAAAAAACTGACACCCACATAAAAGTATGTACAGCCTGACACACTGACTGTACAGTATTACAGTGCTGATCACAGTAAGCCTACCTGTATGCTCCTCTGCTGTGTAAACCGTGGCATCCACATCAATAATGCTTAGTGTGATAGATGCCTGGGAGCTGTCGTGTGTTCACCAGGAATTCCCCAGTGGCTAAGAGTGGTTGTTCTGCTGCAGGCCCTCCACCAGTGATGGCATGATCCATGACTACATCTGCTGCCCTTCATCGTACAGCATTGATCATGTCCATTGCTTGGTGTTGAAACTGCTCATATGTCTTGCCCTGATGGCCCATGCCATTCACATTATAGAGAAAGTCTGCTCACAATGCAGCCTGCGGTTTCCTGTTTTGCCTCTTCCTGGGCAATAGGATGTGATGATGTTGCCTTAGTCCTTCCAGTATAATTTCATTTTTCACATCAGAAAAGGGTGCATGGCATCTAGGGTACATGATTCCTGAAAGACAACAAAAGGGGAACACAATACAGGATCACAAATGTGGAAGCACATTAGGCTGAGATACATCAAGGACAAAATGGCTGGCACTATCCACTGCTTACTCACATATGTCATACTCTGCAGTGTGCAAACATACTAAATGTGTGGATACAATTGAGATAGTAGCAATAGCCAGGTATTCTTGTGTGTTCCATGACAGATACTGCCATATGATCATTCACCTAACACTTAAGTCTACTGTGATGTGTCCCCTGTGGGCACCCCCCCCCCAATAATATGTCATAAGAACAATGAAACACAAATAACAGTGTGGTATTACAACCACTATAAAGGGACAATCCAACGAGACCAGTGTGCCAAAATGACAAATGACAATGTGCCCTTGATGTATTGTACAACCTGTGTAGGTGTAAGACAGCAAGAGATCAATGACATGTCTTTATCACAGGTCTAAGATAGGCTTAATGTTGCAATCCCTATTCCCTGTAAGTCTATTCACCCATCTGCATCCTGTTGTATACAAAATCAGTTACATACCTGATGGAGTGCAGTACTCCTATGCTATGTGGTGATAGCAAAGCTTTCACAAAGGCAAGCTCTCTGTGAGGAAAGTCTCATATAGAATGGTTCCCCATAGCCAGCTGCTTGCCTTTTAAACATGCTTCTCATTATCAGGTGATTGCCTCTAAACAAATCTGTGAGTCTGAAATGGTAATTGCAGCCAACACAGCTGATTTGCACTATCATCAGCCAATGACATGCAACCACTGTACAGTATATAAGACCTTCATGTAGATTAGGGCCCCTTTCTGCTATGTTGTGCTGGACATTACTGGGGTGAGGGGACTACATTGTCAAAGAGGTTAGGTCTGTAGCAGAAAACTTTACATAGAGATGTGTGTGCTACATGCTGCAGCTGCTACAGGTAACAGACATAGGCAAACAGTGTGAACACTTTGGAGGACAACAAGCTGTAGGAGTAACTGTGGGAGCTGTGTCAGCTGTGTTGTAGATAGAGGCAAAGCCAGAGTGAGGCTACCCTTTCCACTCCAGTTAAGGCATGTGTCTTTATGGTAAGTATGTTAGGCAACATTATCACTAACGGAGTACTAGGCGACATGTTTGGTGTGTCCTTGAGTAAGATGGGGGATATAAGAATATGTCCACCATTTGGACAACTGCCAGGTCATATTTTACAGTCTGGTAGTAATGTGATGCATGCTTGAGGGCAGGCCTCATTATAAGCAGGGACTTCCAATGTGTATGCTAGCTATGCAGCTGTGATAATCTGCACAGTGACTTTGGAAGGATTGTGTGGTGCACTCTAATATCAGTGACTCTCATTTACATTACATATGGTGACATTCACTGTGAATGCATATTAATTGATGATGTGACACTTTATGCACATATAGTTTTGCTATAGGGATATGTTAAGTGTGTTCCTACCTGCAGGCCTGTAACTTCCATCAGTGAAAAGCAGACATGTCATTTGAAATACATTGTGTGGATAAAGAGTGCATGACTCAGTCATTAATTGCTGCCTACACAATACTGTGCATTCACTTCTACACACCACTGGATTTGAACCCAGGACTGTGTGTGGCAAAATGCATTGTTTACTAGGTGATTAACAGACAGAGCTACAGAGCCACTGGCTGTGACATACATTTTCTACATCCATCTGTATGTGCATGGCTTTATATGGATATATGTATACATCAGGGTACCAGTTGAACATGTATTTTGCCATTAATGCCTTAGCAGTTGTCTTGCTACATGTTGCTGCTGAAGGGCACATTTACCGGCTACCACAAGCCTGACTTACATCCATTATTATTTCTTTGGCTTTCTGGTGGTGTACTATTACAGCAGAGTCCAAGGTGCACTCCCATTTTTAATCTTTTTAATTTAATTAATTTTTAATCAAGTCTGCATGGTGAGATATGGTGCGCAACTCCACTGAAGCACACTTAATGACTGTAACTGGTAATTACTATGTTTTCTTTAAACCAGCTGCTTTAATTAAGAGTTGTGTGGCATGACAGGTTAATGCAGTAATCTGCAGGTGCGGTGGTCTTGGGTTCGAAATATGGGACAAGTGTTTGTTTTGTAAGTGTGTATTACAAGTTTAAAAACACATAAAGTCAATATAGTTATATTTAGCTGAGCTTAGCGAAACTGCTCTATGTGGCACATTGCACAGCAATGCAGTAAAAAAATATAAAGAAAAGAAAATGGGGAGATAGGAAAGTGGTGAAATGGGGTGTAAGCAGGGGGAAAAACATAGTGAAAGGCAAGTAGGGATGTGTGGGAAGGGTGTAGAAAAGAATCATAGCTATCCATTTCTTGTATAGCAACCATACCTCTCAACTGTCCAGATTTTTACACAACGTCCAAATTTTTGCCTCGGAATTTTGGTCCATTCCTCATAAAATGCATGATTTTCTGGCAAATCACTAGGATGATCTGAGGAATGAAATCACTAAATGATGACATACATGTGAGTGTCAAACTTCATATCCTTAGAAAATGCTTTTTAACACAAACTCTGTTATTCTAGCAACTTTCTGAGTTTATAAGAGAAATATTTAAAATATGTCCCTATTTTTTAGCCTTTGTCCCCCCATTATGTCAGGCTTTGCCCCAATTTCTTGGGATAAGAGGTTGAGCAGTATGACAGCAAAAACTGTGCACTTTATTTAATTATTTATTTATTTGTTAACATTTGTTTGCCAGGATTGTCTGACTGGACATCAGGTGTCCTTTAAAACAGAGTCCTGGGGAGAAAAACTCCACAAGGTTACATATTAATTTGGTGAAATTAGTTAACAAAGTTTAACAATGTTTAAGCAAAGTTTAAACATTTTAACATGTTATTTAGAAGAAAAAAATGGTTACAAGATATATAGGAGAGCCTAAGTATATTATATATAATCAACTTCATAGAAGAAAAAAGTATGATAGATAATTACATTGGGTTCAATGTGCAGGGTAGAGTACAAGACTGTGGAAATATGTTCTATAGGGGATGGCTATGGATAATAGTGTAGTAGAGGTGGGTTCAGGGAGGGTCATTGCAGGTACATAGTTGGTTTTCATAAAGTTGTGATTTAAGGAGTTTTTTGAATGTGGTAGCGTAGTTTTGTAGTCTGAGGTGTGGGGGTAGTGTGCGCCACATTTTTGCAACTGAATAAGGGAAGAGAGATTCCCCTGAGCTATGTTTACATGGAATGACTTCTACTAGGACTTTGTTACTGGATCGAAGTTCCCTGTTGGTACTACAGAAGTTTAGTAGGCCTGTTAGGGTAGGGGTATTGTCAGGATGGTACAGTATTTGATGGGCTAAATTGAGTTGATGGTATTGAAGTAGATTAGGGAATTCTAACCAATGTAGTTAATGTGGGGACTGGCAGTCATAACAGCGTGATTTAGCACTGGTTGCAAACCTAGCTATTTCACTGTAACATGTTCAGAATTTAAGGTCAGTTTCATTTAAATTTATTAATACTGGGGATGCATAGAGTAGGGTTGCTAGGAGATGAGTTCTGGCTATGGCAGTTCTGAAATCAGGGGTTAGGAATTTATTGCTATGACAGAGTTAGGCTAGCTTTTCGTGGACTTTGGAGATGGTTAGGGATATGTGTTTACTGAATTAAGTTGTTGGTCAGTTGTAAGTCCTAGTAGTTTGGCCTCAGAAATAGGAATTATGAGGGTCTTATTGGCCAAAAGAATGGAGAAGGTGTGATCAAAGGACTTTGCTGGGTTGAATAGCATTAGTTGTGTTTTTTCATGGTTCAGTATTAGCTGTGAAATATTTATCCAGTTTTCTATTTCTAAGAAGGGTTCTTGAGCTCGAGTTTATAGCAGCTGGAAGTTGGGTACAGAGCAGATATGGATAGTGTCATCTGCATTTTGGATGTCAGACTTTGTGGTTGCTAAGTGGAGTTGGTTTGTAAAGACATCAGATAGAAGGGGACCAAGTATGGAATGTTGAGGTACACCACATTTGACTGGGAGTAGGAAGGATGGAGAACTGTGTCATTTGACAGACTGTAAGTGATTGCCTAGGTAGCTACAGAATGATTGTAATGAAGCATTATCAAGGTTAAGTCTGGAGAGGGAGAATAGTAGTTTATTGTGTGAAACTGTATTGAATGCTTTTGAGAGATCTATCTATAAGATCACTTTGACAGAATTTGGACAAGATTTTGAACTCTCAACCCCAGAAAGAGGGGTGAGGACAACATAAATGTGTTATCAAGCCAATTGGACCAAATTATGTGTATCCAATGGAAATGTGTTCAAAATGGAGAGCTATGTATGGGATGACATTTTTTTTGGGACAGGTGCCCATTTTTTTAAGGTGAGAGTGGAATGTTGAGGAAGGCATATCGGTAAGTTTGGGGGAGGTAAGTTGGGTAGGTGAGGATGAATTTGTAGACAGACAAGACAACAGACAGGGGTGGTGTGTGACACATGGGGAGTGAACATCTTGTATAATGACGGTGTTGTGGAATCCTAGTCCCATGTTCCTCCAAATAGTAGCAGCATGATTCACATCCCCACCCATGGGATGGTTAGCACTGCTGCTTCACTGCCCCAAGGGTGGCAGTGCTGGAGGCTGGGCACTGGGGTAAGACAGCCCCACCAGGTCAGCCAGTATGGCCTCAATCCTGCGCAGGTGGCAGTCAAACCCACGGTAGACTATCCTTCTCACAAAGACTGGCAGCTTATCCTGGGTGACAACATCCCCTCCACACAGATCCCAGAGGGGGGCCGGTCCCCAGCCCCTGGGAAGAAACTAACTGAGGCTGCAAGTAGTGCAGGGGCAACAGTGGGGACACCACCAGTCTGGGTCCCAGATGTGCTGGGACCCGGTGCCATGGCTGGTTGAGGCAAGGTAGGTGGATCACCCAGAATTGACCTACTTTGATGTGCTATGGTAAATGAGGTATAGCAATAAGTTAAGGTTGGTAATAACCAAATCATTATTAGAATTAACAGAATGAGACATCATTTTATTTAATACAAATACATATTAATGTATGTCATGTTTAACACAACAGTAAATAATGTAACAGTCAGTATGGTAACAGCATTCCAGTAAGACGTAAACCATAAGACCAACAAAATAGTTTAACAAAATATGTTAATAGTGAATCATAATAACACATAACAATAATCCATAACATTTTGCAAAAATATAGTTAATTTAACAAAATATGTTAATATTAAATCATAATAGTAAATAACAATAACATATAAATGAAGATAAGGGGTGGGGAGAACGAGAGAGCAAAATCCATTACTGACAATGCAGAGTATATCCCTGCAAACACTGACAATAAATACTCTACAGGCATGTACAGTCATTGCTGAGTACAGTGACAAAAATTCTGCAAGCTGATGAAGCACAAACATACCTTTCAAGCTATTAGCATGGGTCAGCATGGACTAAACAATAACAAATGCATGTACACAACTACACAGAACACTTTCACTTAATGTGGACTTCTATAACTACCAAGGTGTTCTGTAAACAGATTTGGTAATACATTTCATTCCAGGTAATCATTTTTCTGGTAATCCTGTGGCAGACAGATTAGGCAGTTTTTATTACATTACATGAAATTCTGACACGTGAGAGACATGTTTTAGTACAGTACATAAACTAGACATCCGTCATGCCTTAATTGGCATGCATGGGAATAGAAACAAATAGCCGTGACTGCAGGAGACACCTGCAAAAAAATTAACATTGACTGCAGCAGCTTAGTACAGACATGCAAGGAATACAGCCATTCTAGGAATATGTAGCCTGATGTATTTAGGACTCAACAATGCTGTTTAACACTTTATTGGTATTGCTGATAACTGTCTATGAAATGTAACCACAATCACATCTGCTCATAACATAGGCAAACTCAACCATATATTATTTGTTTGTTCCTGTAGTGGGAGAAAAAGACAGCATTATGTGACTGAATTTGTTTTGCATTCTAGAACTATTACAGTGTTATACTTGACTGCAGTGACAGTAGAACACACATCCATGGCATATAGCCATGCTGCATTTATTGAAAAAAAATTCTTTAGGAATCAGCTATGCTGCTTAACACTTCATTGGTATTGCTGATAGGTGTCTGTGAAATATAACCAGAATCATATCTGTTCATAACATGAGATACCTCACCTATATACCTTTTCTTCCAGGAGTGGGAGAAAAATACAACATTATGTGTCTGAATTTGTTTTGCATTCCAGAACTATTTTACATTGCTATACTTGACTGCAGTGACAGTAGAACATGCATGGAATACAGCAATACTGCATTTATTAAAACATATTTTTGTAGGAATTAACAATGCTGGTTAACACTTTATTGGTATTGCTGATAAATGTCTGTGAAGTCCACACAATATCTGCCCATAGAGTGGGATATCTAACTCATATACCTTTATTACCTGAAGTAGGAAGAACAGAGAGCATTATGTGACCTGGAGACAGCCTAGGACCATACTATGAGTTAAACAATACAGTTTGCAGACCATTAGTTTTGCATTCTACAGCTATTACAGTGCTACACTTGACTGCAGCAACCTTAGCATAGACAAGCAATGCATACAGCTCTACTGCAATGGTTATGACAACCCTGCTGTACACCATTTTGCTTACTGTTATTGGTATTGTTTATTATACAACTCCCCCCCATTAATATTCAAAAACGTGCACGCTGATTGGTCAGTGTGCACGCTGTAAATCAGAGTTATAGTAATGGAAAAAGGTCCAGTCGCCCGGAATTTTTCCATTACTATAACTCTTTTTTCACACTGTTTCACTATGTTAAACGAGTTTAACATAGAGAGACAGCTTTAAAAAAAGCAACGGAGATTCTCCGTATGATAGATAATTACATTGGGTTCAATGTGCAGGGTAGAGTACAAGACTGTGGAAATATGTTTTATAGGGAATGGCTATGGATAATAGTGTAGTAGAGGTGGGTTCAGGGAGGGTCATTGCAGGTACATAGTTGGTTTTCATAAAGTTGTGATTTAAGGAGTTTTTTGAATGTGGTAGAGTAGTTTTGTAGTCTGAGGTGTGGTGGTAGTGTGCGCCACATTTTTGCAACTGAATAAGGGAAGAGAGATTCCCTTGAGCTATGTTTACATGGAATGACTTCTACTAGGACTTTGTTACTGGATCGAAGTTCCCTGTTGGTACTATAGAAGTTTAGTAGGCCTGTTAGGGTAGGGGTATTGTCAGGATGGTACAGTATTTGATGGGCTAAATTGAGTTGATGGTATTGAAGTAGATTAGGGAATTCTAACCAATGTAGTTAATGTGGGGACTGGCAGTCATAACAGCGTGATTTAGCACTGGTTGCAAACCTAGCTATTTCACTGTAACATGTTCAGAATTTAAGGTCAGTTTCATTTAAATTTATTGATACTGGGGATGCATAGAGTAGGGTTGTTAGGAGATGAGTTTTGGCTATGGCCGTTCTGAAATCAGGGGTTAGGAATTTATTGCTATGACAGAATTAGCCTAGCTTTTCGTGGACTTTGGAGATGGTTTGGGATATGTGTTTATTGAATTAAGTTGGTGGTCAGTTGTAAGTCCTACTAGTTTGGCCTCAGAAATAGGAATTATGAGAGTCTTATTGGCCAAAAGAATGGAGAAGGTGTGATCAAAGGACTTTGCTGGGTTGAATAGCATTAGTTGTGTTTTTTCATGGTTCAGTATTAGCTGTGAAATATTTATCCAGTTTTCTATATCTGAGAAGGGTTCTTGAGCTCGAGTTTGTAGCAGCTGGAAGTTGGGTACAGAGCAGATCTGGGTAGTGCCATCTGCATTTTGGATGTCAGACTTTGTGGTTGCTAAGTGGAGTTGGTTTGTAAAGATATCAGATAGAAGGGGACCAAGTATGGAATGTTGAGGTACACCACATTTGACTGGGAGTAGGAAGGATGGAGAATTGTGTCATTTGACAGACTAAGTGATTGCCTAGGTAGCTACAGAATGATTGTAACGAAGCATTTTCAAGGTTAAGTCTGGAGAGGGAGAATAGTAGTTTATTGTGTGAAACTGTATTGAATGCTTTTGAGAGATCTATCTATAAGATCACTTTGACAGAATTTGTACAAGATTTTGAACTCTCACCTCCAGAGAGAGGGGTGAGGACAACATAAATGTGTTATCAAGCCAATTGGACCAAATTATTTGTATCCAGTGGAAATGTGTTCAAAATGGAGAGCTATGTATGGGATGACATTTTTTTTGGGACAGGTGCCCATTTTTTTAAGGTGAGAGTGGAATGTTGGGGAAGGGATATCGGTAAGTTTGGGGGAGGTAAGTTGGGTAAGTGAGGATGAATTTGTAGACAGACAAGACAGCAGACAGTGGTGGTGTGTGACACATGGGGAGTGAACATCTTGTATAGTGACAGTGTTGTGGAGTCCTAGTCCCATGTTCCTCCAAATAGTAGCAGCATGAATCACATCCCCACCCATGGGATGGTTAGAACTGCTGCTTCACTGCCCTGAGGGTGGCAGTGCTGGAGGCTAGGCACTGGGGTAAGACAGCCCCACCAAGTCAGCCAGTATGCCTTCAATCCTGCGCAGGTGGCAGTCAAACCCATGGTAGACTATCCTTCTCACAAAGACTGGCAGCTTATCCTGGGTGACAACATCCCCTCCACCACAGATCCCAGGGAGGGGCCAGGCCCCAGCCCCTGGGACAGAACTAACTGAGGCTGCAGGTAGTGCAGGGGCAACAGTGGGGACACCACCGGTCTGGGTCCCAGATGTGCTGGGACCCGGTGCCATGGCTGGTTGAGGCAAGGTAGGTGGATCAGCCAGAATTGACCTACTTTGATGTGCTATGGTAAATGAGGTATAGCAATAAGTTAAGGTTGGTAATAACCAAACCATTATTAGAATTAACAGAATGAAACATCATTTTAATTAATACAAATACATATTAATGTATATCATGTTTAACACAACAGTAAATAATGTAACGGTCAGTATGGTAACAGCATTCCAGTAAGAAGTAAACCATAAGACCAACAAAATAGTTTAACAAAATATGTTAATAGTGAATCATAATAACACATAACAATAATACATAACATTTTGCAAAAATATAGTTAATTTAACAAAATATGTTAATATTAAATCATAATAGTAAATAACAATAACATATAAATGAAGATAAGGGATGGGGAGAAAGAGAGAGAAAAAATCCATTACTGACAATGCAGACTATATCCCTGCAAACACTGATAATAAATACTCTACAGGCATGTACAGTCATTGCTGAGTACAGTGACAAAAATTCTGCAAGCTGATGAAGCACAAACATACCTTTCAAGCTGTTAGCATGGGTCAGCATGGACCAAAAAATAACAAATGCAGGTACACAACTACACAGAGCACTTTCACTTAATGTGGACTTCTATAACTACCAAGGTGTTCTGTAAACAGATTTGGTAATACATTTCATTCCAGGTAATCATTTTTCTGGTAATCCTGTGGCAGACAGATTAGGCAGTTTTTATTACATTACATGAAATTCTGACACGAGAGAGGCATGTTTTAGTACAGTACATAAACTAGACATCCGTCATGCCTTAATTGGCAGGCATGGGAATAGAAACAAATAGCCGTGACTGCAGGAGACACCTGCAAAAAAATTAACATTGACTGCAGCAGCTTAGTACAGACATGCAAGGAATACAGCCATTCTAGGAATATGTAGCCTGATGTATTTAGGACTCAACAATGCTGTTTAACACTTTATTGGTATTGCTGATAACTGTCTATGAAATGTAACCACAATCACATCTGCTCATAACATAGGCAAACTCAACCATATATTATTTGTTTGTTCCTGTTGTGGGAGAAAAAGAGAGCATTATGTGACTGAATTTGTTTTGCATTCTAGAACTATTACAGTGTTATACTTGACTGCAGTGACAGTATAACACACATTCATGGCATATAGCCATGCTGCATTTATTGAAAAAAAATTCTTTAGGAATCAGCTATGCTGCTTAATACTTCATTGGTATTGCTGATAGGTGTCTGTGAAATATAACCAGAATCATATCTGTTCATAACATGAGATACCTCACCTATATACATTTTCTTCCAGGAGTGGGAGAAAAATACAACATTATGTGACTGAATTTGTTTTGCATTCCAGAACTATTTTACAGTGCTATACTTGACTGCAGTGACAGTAGAACATGCATGGAATACAGCAATAATGCATTTATTAAAACTTATTTTTGTAGGAATTAACAATGCTGGTTAACACTTTATTTGTATTGCTGATAAATGTCTGTGAAATCCACACAATATCTGCCCATAGAGTGGGCTATCTAACTCATATACCTTTATTACCTGAAGTAGGAAGAACAGAGAGCATTATGTGACCTGGAGACAGCCAAGGACCATACTATGAGTTAAACAATACAGTTTGCAGACCATTAGTTTTGCATTCTACAGCTATTACAGTGCTACACTTGACTGCAGCAACCTTACCATAGACAAGCAATGCATACAGCTCTACTGCAATGGTTATGAGAATCCTGCTGTACACCACTTTGCTTACTGTTATTGATATTGTTTATTATACAACTCCCCCCATTAATATTCAAAAACGTGCACGCTGATTGGTCAGTGTGCATGCTGTAAATCAGAGTTATAGTAATGGAAAAAGGTCCAGTTGCCCGGACTTTTTCCATTACTATAACTCTCTTTTCACACTGTTTCGCTATGTTAAACGAGTTTATCATAGCGAGACAGCTTTAAAAAAAGCAACGGAGATTTTCCGTATGATAGATTATTACATTGGGTTCAATGTGCAGGGTAGAGTACAATCCTGTGGAAATATGTTCTATAGGGGATGGCTGTGGATAATAGTGTAGTAGAGGTGGGTTCGGGAGGGTCATTGCAGGTACATAGTTGGTTTTCAGAAAGTTGTGATTTAAGGAGTTTTTTGAATGTGGTAGCGTAGTTTTGTAGTCTGAGGTGTGGGGGTAGTGTGCGCCATATTTTTGCAACTGAATAAGGGAAGAAAGATTCCCCTGAGCTATGTTTACATGGAATGACCTCTACTAGGACTTTTTTACTGGATCGAAGTTCCCTGTTGGTACTATAGAAGTTTAGTAGGCCTGTTAGGGTAGGGTATTGTCAGGATGGTACAGTATTTGATGGGCTAAATTGAGTTGATGGTATTGAAGTAGATTAGGGAATTCTAACCAATGTAGTTAATGTGGGGACTGGCAGTCATAACACCGTGATTTAGCACTGCTTGCAAACCTAGCTATTTCACTGTAACTTGTTCAGAATTTAAGGTCAGTTTCATTTAAATGTATTAATACTTGGGATGCATAGAGTAGGGTTGTTAGGAGATGAGTTCTGGCTATGGCAGTTCTGAAATCAGGGGTTAGGAATTTATTGCTATGACAGAGTTAGCCTAGCTTTTTGTGGACTTTGGAGATGGTTAGGGATATGTGTTTATTGAAGTAAGTTGGTGGTCACTTGTAACTCCTAGTAGTTTGGCCTCAGAAATAGGAATTATGAGGGTCTTATTGGCCAAAAGAATGGAGAAGGTGTGATCAAAGGACTTTGCTGGGTTGAATAGCATTAGTTGTGTTTTTTTCATGGTTCAGTATTAGCTGTGAAATATTTATCCAGTTTTCAATTTCTGAAGGGTTCTTGAGCTCGAGTTTGTAGCAGCTGGAAGTTGGGTACAGAGCAGATCTGGGTAGTGTCATCTGCATTTTGGATGTCAGACTTTGTGGTTGCTAAGTGGAGTTGGTTTGTAAAGACATCAGATAGAAGGGGACCAAGTATGGAATGTTGAGGTACACCACATTTGACTGGGAGAAGGAAGGATGGAGAATTGTGTCATTTGACAGACTGTAATTGATTGCCTAGGTAGCTACAGAATGATTGTAATGAAGCATTATCAAGGTTAAGTCTGGAGAGGGAGAATAGTAGTTTATTGTATGAAACTGTATTGAATGCTTTTGAGAGATCTATCTATAAGATCACTTTGACAGAATTTGTACAAGATTTTGAACTCTCAACCCCAGAGAGAGGGGTGAGGACAACATAAATGTGTTATCAAGCCAATTGGACCAAATTATGTGTATCCAGTGGAAATGTGTTCAAAATGGAGAGCTATGTATGGGATGACATTTTTTTTGGTACAGGTGCCCATTTTTTTAAGGTGAGAGTGGAATGTTGGGGAAGGGATATCGGTAAGTTTGGGGGAGGTAAGTTGGGTAGGTGAGGATGAATTTGTCGACAGACAAGACAGCAGACAGGGGTGGTGTGTGACACATGGGGAGTGAACATATTGTATAGTGACGGTGTTGTGGAGTCCTAGTCCCATGTTCCTCCAAATAGTAGCAGCATGATTCACATCCCCACCCATGGGATGGTTAGCACTGCTGCTTCACTGCCCTGAGGGTGGCAGTGCTGGAGGCTGGGCACTGGGGTAAGACAGCAGCACCAGGTCAGCCAGTATGCCCTCAATCCTGCGCAGGTGGCAGTCAAACCCACGGTAGACTATCCTTCTCACAAAGACTGGCAGCTTATCCTGGATGACAACATCCCCTCCACCACAGATCCCAGAGGGGGGCCGGGCCACAGCCCCTGGGACAAAACTAACTGAGGCTGCAAGTAGTGCAGGGGCAACAGTGGGGACACCACCGGTCTGGGTCCCAGATGTGCTGGGACCCGGTGCCATGGCTGGTTGAGGCAAGGTAGGTGGATCAGCCAGAATTGACCTACTTTGATGTGCTATGGTAAATGAGGTATAGCAATAAGTTAAGGTTGGTAATAACCAAACCATTATTAGAATTAACAGAATGAGACATCATTTTAATTAATACAAATACATATTATTGTATATCATGTTTAACACAACAGTAAATAATGTAACGGTCAGTATGGTAACAGCATTCCAGTAAGAAGTAAACCATAAGACCAACAAAATAGTTTAACAAAATATGTTAATAGTGAATCATAATAACACATAACAATAATACATAACATTTTGCAAAAATATAGTTAATTTAACAAAATATGTTAATATTAAATCATAATAGTAAATAACAATAACATATAAATGAAGATAAGGGGTGGGGAGAAAGAGAGAGAAAAAATCCATTACTGACAATGCAGACTATATCGCTGCAAACACTGACAATAAATACTCTACAGGCATGTACAGTCATTGCTGAGTACAGTGACAAAAATTCTGCAAGCTGATGAAGCACACACATACCTTTCAAGCTATTAGCATGGGTCAGCATGGACTAAACAATAACAAATGCAGGTACACAACTACACAGAACACTTTCACTTAATGTGGACTTCTATAACTACCAAGGTGTTCTGTAAACAGATTTGGTAATACATTTCATTCCAGGTAATCATTTTTCTGGTAATCCTGTGGCAGACAGATTAGGCAGTTTTTATTACATTACATGAAATTCTGACACGTGAGAGACATGTTTCAGTACAGTACATAAACTAGACATCCGTCATGCCTTAATTGGCAGGCATGGAAATAGAAACAAATAGCCGTGACTGCAGGATACACCTGCAAAAAAATTAACATTGACTGCAGCAGCTTAGTACAGACATGCAAGGAATACAGCCATTCTAGGAATATGTAGCCTGATGTATTTAGGACTCAACAATGCTGTTTAACACTTTATTCGTATTGCTGATAACTGTCTATGAAATGTAACCACAATCATATCTGCTCATAACATAGGCTAACTCAACCATATATTATTTGTTTGTTCCTGTAGTGGGAGAAAAAGAGAGCATTATGTGACTGAATTTGTTTTGCATTCTAGAACTATTACAGTGTTATACTTGACTGCAGTGACAGTAGAACACACATCCATGGCATATAGCCATGCTGCATTTATTGAAAAAAAATTCTTTAGGAATCAGCTATGCTGCTTAACACTTCATTGGTATTTCTGATAGGTGTCAGTGAAATGTAACCAGAATCATATCTGTTCATAACATGAGATACCTCACCTATATACCTTTTCTTCCAGGAGTGGGAGAAAAATACAACATTATGTGACTGAATTTGTTTTGCATTCCAGAACTATTTTACAGTGCTATACTTGACTGCAGTGACAGTAGAACATGCATGGAATACAGCAATACTGCATTTATTAAAATATATTTTTGTAGGAATTAACAATGCTGGTTAACACTTTATTGGTATTGCTGATAAATGTCTGTGAAATCCACACAATATCTGCCCATAGAGTGGGCTATCTAACTCATATACCTTTATTACCAGAAGTAGGAAGAACAGAGAGCATTATGTGACCTGGAGACAGCCTAGGACCATACTATGAGTTAAACAATACAGTTTGCAGACCATTAGTTTTGCATTCTACAGCTATTACAGTGCTACACTTGACTGCAGCAACCTTACCATAGACAAGCAATGCATACAGCTCTACTGCAATGGTTATGACAATCCTGCTGTACACCATTTTGCTTACTGTTATTGATATTGTTTATTATACAACACCCCCCCCCATTAATATTCAAAAATGTGCACACTGATTGGTCAGTGTGCACGCTGTAAATCAGAGTTATAGTAATGGAAAAAGGTCCAGTCGCCCGGACTTTTTCCATTACTATAACTCTTTTTTCCCACTGTTTCGCTATGTTAAACGAGTTTAACATAGCGTGACAGCTTTAAAAAAAGAAATGGAGATTCTCCGTATGATAGATAATTACAATGGGTTTAATGTGCAGGGTAGAGTACAAGACTGTGGAAATATGTTTTATAGGGGATGACTACGGATAATAGTGTAGTAGAGGTGGGTTCAGGGAGGGTCATTGCAGGTTCATAGTTGTTTTTCATAAAGTTGTGATTTAAGGAGTTTTTTGAATGTGGTAGAGTAGTTTTGTAGTCTGAGGTGTGGGGGTAGTGTGTGCCACATTTTTGCAACTGAATAAGGGAAGAGAGATTCCCCTGAGCTATGTTTACATGGAATGACTTCTACTAGGACTTTGTTACTGGATCGAAGTTCCCTGTTGGTACTATAGAAGTTTAGTAGGCCTGTTAGGGTAGGGGTATTGTCAGGATGGTACAGTATTTCATGGGCTAAATTGAGTTGATGGTATTGAAGTAGATTAGGGAATTCTAACCAATGTAGTTAATGTGGGGACTGGCAGTCATAACAGCGTGATTTAGCACTGCTTGCAAACCTAGCTATTTCACTGTAACATGTTCAGAATTTAAGGTCAGTTTCATTTAAATTTATTAATACTGGGGCTGCATAGTGTAGGGTTGTTAGGAGATGAGTTCTGGCTATGGCCGTTCTGAAATCAGGGGTTAGGAATTTATTGCTATGACAGAATTAGCCTAGCTTTTCGTGGACTTTGGAGATGATCAGGGATATGTGTTTATTGAATTAAGTTGGTGGTCAGTTGTAAGTCCTAGTAGTTTGGCCTCAGAAATAGGAATTATGAGAGTCCTATTGGCCAAAAGAATGGAGAAGATGTGATCAAAGGACTTTGCTGGGTTGAATAGCATTAGTTGTGTTTTTTCATGGTTCACTATTAGCTGTGAAATATTTATCCAGTTTTCTATTTCTAAGAAGGGTTCTTGAGCTCGAGTTTGTAGCAGCTGAAAGTTGGGTACAGAGCAGATCTGGGTAGTGTCATCTGCATTTTGGATGTCAGACTTTGTGGTTGCTAAGTGGAGTTGGTTTGTAAAGACATCAGATAGAAGGGTACCAAGTATGGAATGTTGAGGTACACCACATTTGACTGGGAGTAGGAAGGATGGAGAATTGTGTCATTTGACAGACTAAGTGATTGCCTAGGTAGCTACAGAATGATTGTAATGAAGCATTATCAAGGTTAAGTCTGGAGAGGGAGAATAGTAGTTTATTGTGTGAAACTGTATTGAATGCTTTTGAGAGATCTATCTATAAGATCACTTTGACAGAATTTGTACAAGATTTTGAACTTTCAACCCCAGAGGGAGGGGTGAGGACAACATAAATGTGTTATCAAGCCAATTGGACCAAATTATGTGTATCCAGTGGAAATGTGTTCAAAATGGAGAGCTATGTATGGGATGACATTTTTTTGGGACAGGTGCCCATTTTTTTAAGGTGAGAGTGGAATGTTGGGGAAGGGATATCGGTAAGTTTGGGGGAGGTAAGTTAGGTAGGTGAGGATGAATTTGTAGACAGACAAGACAGCAGACAGGGGTGGTGTGTGACATATGGGGAGTGAACATCTTGTATAGTGACGGTGTTGTGGAATCCTAGTCCCATGTTCCTCCAAATAGTAGCAGCATGAATCACAATCCCCACCCATGGGATGGTTAGCACTGCTGCTTCACTGCCCCAAGGGTGGCAGTGCTGGAGGCTGGGCACTGGGGTAAGACAGCCCCACCAGGTCAGCCAGTATGCCCTCAATCCTGCGCAGGTGGCAGTCAAACCCACGGTAGACTATCCTTCTCACAAAGACTGGCAGCTTATCTTGGGTGACAACATCCCCTCCACCACAGATCCCAGAGGGGGGCCGGGCCCCAGCCCCTGGGACGAAACTACCTGAGGCTGCAGGTAGTGCAGGGGCAACAGTGGGGACACCACCGGTCTGGGTCCCAGATGTGCTGGGACCCGGTGCCATGGCTGGTTGAGGCAAGGTAGGTGGATCAGCCAGAATTGACCTACTTTGATGTGCTATGGTAAATGAGGTATAGCAATAAGTTAAGGTTGGTAATAACCAAACCATTATTAGAATTAACAGAATGAGACATCATTTTAATTAATACAAATACATATTAATGTATATCATGTTTAACACAACAGTAAATAATGTAACGGTCAGTATGGTAACAGCATTCCAGTAAGAAGTAAACCATAAGACCAACAAAATAGTTTAACAAAATATGTTAATAGTGAATCATAATAACACATAACAATAATACATAACATTTTGCAAAAATATAGTTAATTTAACAAAATATGTTAATATTAAATCATAATAGTAAATAACAATAACATATAAATGAAGATAAGGGGTGGGGAGAAAGAGAGAGAAAAAATCCATTACTGAAAATGCAGACTATATCCCTGCAAACACTGATAATAAATACTTTACAGGCATGTACAGTAATTGCTGAGTACAGTGACAAAAATTCTGCAAGCTGATGAAGCACAAACATACCTTTCAAGCTGTTAGCATGGGTCAGCATGGACCAAACAATAACAAATGCAGGTACACAACTACACAGAACACTTTCACTTAATGTGGACTTCTATAACTACCAAGGTGTTTTGTAAACAGATTTGGTAATACATTTCATTCCAGGTAATCATTTTTCTGGTAATCCTGTGGCAGACAGATTAGGCAGTTTTTATTACATTACATGAAATTCTGACACGTGAGAGGCATGTTTTAGTACAGTACATAAACTAGACATCCGTCATGCCTTAATTGGCAGGCATGGTAATAGAAACAAATAGCCGTGACTGCAGGAGACACCTGCAAAAAAATTAACATTGACTGCAGCAGCTTAGTACAGACATGCAAGGAATACAGCCATTCTAGGAATATGTAGCCTGATGTATTTAGGACTCAACAATGCTGTTTAACACTTTATTGGTATTGCTGATAACTGTCTATGAAATGTAACCACAATCACATCTGCTCATAACATAGGCAAACTCAACCATATATTATTTGTTTGTTCCTGTAGTGGGAGAAAAAGAGAGATTATGTGACTGAATTTGTTTTGCATTCTAGAACTATTACAGTGTTACACTTGACTGCAGTGACAGTAGAACACACATCCATGGCATATAGCCATGCTGCATTTATTGAAAAAAAATTCTTTAGGAATCAGCTATGCTGCTTAACACTTCATTGGTATTGCTGATAGGTGTCTGTGAAATATAACCAGAATCATATCTGTTCATAACATGAGATACCTCACCTATATACCTTTTCTTCCAGGAGTGGGAGAAAAATACAACATTATGTGACTGAATTTGTTTTGCATTCCAGAACTATTTTACAGTGCTATACTTGACTGCAGTGACAGTAGAACATGCATGGAATACAGCAATACTGCATTTATTAAAACATATTTTTGTAGGAATTAACAATGCTGGTTAACACTTTATTGGTATTGCTGATAAATGTCTGTGAAATCCACACAATATCTGCCCATAGAGTGGGCTATCTAACTCATATACCTTTATTTCCTGAAGTAGGAAGAACAGAGAGCATTATGTGACCTGGAGACAGCCTAGGACCATACTACGAGTTAAAAAATACAGTTTGCAGACCATTAGTTTTGCATTCTACAGCTATTACAGTGCTACACTTGACTGGAGCAACCTTACCATAGACAAGCAATGCATACAGCTCTACTGCAATGGTTATGACAATCCTTCTGTACACCATTTTGCTTACTGTTATTGATATTGTTTATTATACAACTCCCCCCCCCATTAATATTCAAAAAACGTGCACTCTGATTGGTCAGTGTGCATGCTGTAAATCAGAGTTATAGTAATGGGAAAAGGTCCAGTCGCCCGGACCTTTTCCATTACTATAACTCTTTTTTCACACTGTTTCGCTATGTTAAATGAGTTTAACATAGCGAGACAGCTTTAAAAAAAGCAACGGAGATTCTCCGTATGATAGATAATTACATTGGGTTCAATGTGCAGGGTAGAGTACAAGGCTGTGGAAATATGTTTTATAGGGGATGGCTATGGACAATAGTGCAGTAGAGGTGGGTTCAGGGAGGGTCATTGCAGGTACATAGTTGGTTTTCATAAAGTTGTGATTTAAGGAGTTTTTTGAATGTGGTAGAGTAGTTTTGTAGTCTGAGGTGTAGGGGTAGTGTGCACCACATTTTTGCAACTGAATAAGGGAAGAGAGATTCCCCTGAGCTATGTTTACATGGAATGACTTTTACTAGGACTTTGTTACTGGATCGAAGTTACCTGTTGGTACTATAGAAGTTTAGTAGGCCTGTTAGGGTAGGGGTATTGTCAGGATGGTAGAGTATTTGATGGGCTAAATTGAGTTGATGGTATTGAAGTAGATTAGGGAATTCTAACCAATGTAGTTAATGTGGGGACTGGCAGTCATAACAGAGTGATTTAGCACTGGTTGCAAACCTAGCTATTTCACTGTAACATGTTCAGAATTTAAGGTCAGTTTCATTTAAATTTATTAATACTGGGGATGCATAGAGTAGGGTTGTTAGGAGATGAGTTCTGGCTATGGCCATTCTGAAATCAGGGGTTAGGAATTTATTGCTATGACAGAATTAGCCTAGCTTTTTGTGGACTTTGGAGATGGTTAGGGATATGTGTTTATTGAATTAAGTTGGTGTTTATTGAATTAAGTTGGTGGTCAGTTGTAAGTCCTAGTAGTTTGGCCTCAGAAATAGGAATTATGAGAGTCTTATTGGCCAAAAGAATGGAGAAGGTGTAATCAAAGGACTTTGCTGGGTTGAATAGCATTAGTTGTGTTTTTTCATGGTTCAGTATTAGCTATGAAATATTTATCCAGTTTTCTATTTCTAAGAAGGGTTCTTGAGCTCGAGTTTGTAGCAGCTGGAAGTTGGGTACAGAGCAGATCTGGGTAGTGTCATCTGCATTTTGGATGTCAGACTTTGTGGTTGCTAAGTGGAGTTGGTTTGTAAAGACATCAGATAGAAGGGGACCAAGTATGGAATGTTGAGGTACACCACATTTGACTGGGAGTAGGAAGGATGGAGCATTGTGTCATTTGACAGACTAAGTGATTGCCTAGGTAGCTACAGAATGATTGTAATGAAGCATTATCAAGGTTAAGTCTGGAGACGGAGAATAGTAGTTTATTGTGTGAAACTGTATTGAATGCTTTTGAGAGATCTATCTATAAGATCACTTTGACAGAATTTGTACAAGATTTTGAACTCTCAACCCCAGAGAGATGGGTGAGGACAACATAAATGTGTTATCAAGCCAATTGGACCAAATTATGTGTATCCAGTGGAAATGTGTTCAACATGGAGAGCTATATATGGGATGACATTTTTTTTGGGACAGGTGCCCATTTTTTTAAGGTGAGAGTGGAATGTTGGGGAAGGGATATCGGTAAGTTTGGGGGAGGTATGTTGAGTAGGTGAGGATGAATTTGTAGACAGCAAGACAGCAGACAGGGGTGGTGTGTGACACATTGGGAGTGAACATCTTGTATAGTGACGGTGTTGTGGAATCCTAGTCCCATGTTCCTCCAAATAGTAGCAGCATGAATCACATCCCCTCCCATGGGATGGTTAGCACTGCTGCTTCACTGCCCCAAGGGTGGCAGTGCTGGAGGCTGGGCACTGGGGTAAGACAGTCCCACCAGGTCAGCCAGTATGCCCTCAATCCTGCGCAGGTGGCAGTGAAACCCATGGTAGACTATCCTTCTCACAAAGACTGGCAGCTTATCCTGGGTGACAAAATCCCCTCCACCACAGATCCCAGAGGGGGGCCGGGCCCCAGCCCCTGGGACGAAACTAACTGACGCTGCAGGTAGTGCAGGGCCAACAGTGGCGCCACCACGGTCTGGGTCCCAGATGTGCTGGGGCCCGGTGCCATGGCTGGTTGAGGCAAGGTAGGTGAATCAGCCAGAATTGACCTACTTTGATGTGCTATGGTAAATGAGGTATAGCAATAAGTTAAGGTTGGTAATAACCAAACCATTATTAGAATTAACAGAATGAGACATCATTTTAATTAATACAAATACATATTAATGTATATCATGTTTAACACAACAGTAAATAATGTAACGGTCAGTATGGTAACAGCATTCCAGTAAGAAGTAAACCATAAGACCAACAAAATAGTTTAACAAAATATGTTAATAGTGAATTATAATAACACATAACAATAATACATAACATTTTGCAAAAATATAGTTAATTTAACAAAATATGTTAATATTAAATCATAATAGTAAATAACAATAACATATAAATGAAGATAAGGGGTGGGGAGAAAGAGAGAGAAAAAATCCATTACTAACAATGCAGACTATATCCCTGCAAACACTGATAATAAATACTCTACAGGCATGTACAGTCATTGCTGAGTACAGTGACAAAAATTCTGCAAGCTGATGAAGCATAAACATACCTTTCAAGCTGTTAGCATGGGTCAGCATGGACCAAACAATAACAAATGCAGGTACACAACTACACAGAACACTTTCACTTAATGTGGACTTCTATAACTACCAAGGTGTTCTGTAAACAGATTTGGTAATACATTTCATTCCAGGTAATCATTTTTCTGGTATTCCTGTGGCAGACAGATTAGGCAGTTTTATTACATTACATGAAATTCTGACATGTGAGAGGCATGTTTTAGTACAGTACATAAACTAGACATCAGTCATGCCTTAATTGGCAGGCATGGGAATAGAAACAAATAGCCGTGACTGCAGGAGACACCTGCAAAAAAATTAATATTGACTGCAGCAGCTTAGTACAGACATGCAAGGAATACAGCCATTCTAGGAATATGTAGCCTGATGTATTTAGGACTCAACAATGCTGTTTAACACTTTATTGGTATTGCTGATAACTGTCTATGAAATGTAACCACAATCATATCTGCTCTTAACATAGGGTAACTCAAACATATATTATTTGTTTGTTCCTGTAGTGGGAGAAAAAGAGAGCATTTTGTGACTGAATTTGTTTTGCATTCTAGAACTATTACAGTGTTATACTTGACTGCAGTGACAGTAGAACACACATCCATGGCATATAGCCATGCTGCATTTATTGAAAAAAAATTCTTTAGGAATCAGCTATGCCGCTTAACACTTCATTGGTATTGCTGATAGGTGTCTGTGAAATATAACCAGAATCATATCTGTTCATAACATGAGATACCTCACCTATATACCTTTTCTTCCAGGAGTGGGAGAAAAATACAACATTATGTGACTGAATTTGTTTTGCATTCCAGAACTATTTTACAGTGCTATACTTGACTGCAGTGACAGTAGAACATGCATGGAATACAGCAATACTGCATTTATTAAAACATATTTTTGTAGGAATTAACAATGCTGGTTAACACTTTATTGGTATTGCTGATAAATGTCTGTGAAATCCACACAATATCTGCCCATAGAGTGGGCTATCTAACTCATATACCTTTATTTCCTGAAGTAGGAAGAACAGAGAGCATTATGTGACCTGGAGACAGCCTAGGACCATACTACGAGTTAAAAAATACAGTTTGCAGACCATTAGTTTTGCATTCTACAGCTATTACAGTGCTACACTTGACTGGAGCAACCTTACCATAGACAAGCAATGCATACAGCTCTACTGCAATGGTTATGACAATCCTTCTGTACACCATTTTGCTTACTGTTATTGATATTGTTTATTATACAACTCCCCCCCCCATTAATATTCAAAAACGCACTCTGATTGGTCAGTGTGCATGCTGTAAATCAGAGTTATAGTAATGGGAAAAGGTCCAGTCGCCCGGACCTTTTCCATTACTATAACTCTTTTTTCACACTGTTTCGCTATGTTAAATGAGTTTAACATAGCGAGACAGCTTTAAAAAAAGCAACGGAGATTCTCCGTATGATAGATAATTACATTGGGTTCAATGTGCAGGGTAGAGTACAAGGCTGTGGAAATATGTTTTATAGGGGATGGCTATGGACAATAGTGCAGTAGAGGTGGGTTCAGGGAGGGTCATTGCAGGTACATAGTTGGTTTTCATAAAGTTGTGATTTAAGGAGTTTTTTGAATGTGGTAGAGTAGTTTTGTAGTCTGAGGTGTAGGGGTAGTGTGCACCACATTTTTGCAACTGAATAAGGGAAGAGAGATTCCCCTGAGCTATGTTTACATGGAATGACTTTTACTAGGACTTTGTTACTGGATCGAAGTTACCTGTTGGTACTATAGAAGTTTAGTAGGCCTGTTAGGGTAGGGGTATTGTCAGGATGGTAGAGTATTTGATGGGCTAAATTGAGTTGATGGTATTGAAGTAGATTAGGGAATTCTAACCAATGTAGTTAATGTGGGGACTGGCAGTCATAACAGAGTGATTTAGCACTGGTTGCAAACCTAGCTATTTCACTGTAACATGTTCAGAATTTAAGGTCAGTTTCATTTAAATTTATTAATACTGGGGATGCATAGAGTAGGGTTGTTAGGAGATGAGTTCTGGCTATGGCCATTCTGAAATCAGGGGTTAGGAATTTATTGCTATGACAGAATTAGCCTAGCTTTTTGTGGACTTTGGAGATGGTTAGGGATATGTGTTTATTGAATTAAGTTGGTGTTTATTGAATTAAGTTGGTGGTCAGTTGTAAGTCCTAGTAGTTTGGCCTCAGAAATAGGAATTATGAGAGTCTTATTGGCCAAAAGAATGGAGAAGGTGTAATCAAAGGACTTTGCTGGGTTGAATAGCATTAGTTGTGTTTTTTCATGGTTCAGTATTAGCTATGAAATATTTATCCAGTTTTCTATTTCTAAGAAGGGTTCTTGAGCTCGAGTTTGTAGCAGCTGGAAGTTGGGTACAGAGCAGATCTGGGTAGTGTCATCTGCATTTTGGATGTCAGACTTTGTGGTTGCTAAGTGGAGTTGGTTTGTAAAGACATCAGATAGAAGGGGACCAAGTATGGAATGTTGAGGTACACCACATTTGACTGGGAGTAGGAAGGATGGAGCATTGTGTCATTTGACAGACTAAGTGATTGCCTAGGTAGCTACAGAATGATTGTAATGAAGCATTATCAAGGTTAAGTCTGGAGACGGAGAATAGTAGTTTATTGTGTGAAACTGTATTGAATGCTTTTGAGAGATCTATCTATAAGATCACTTTGACAGAATTTGTACAAGATTTTGAACTCTCAACCCCAGAGAGATGGGTGAGGACAACATAAATGTGTTATCAAGCCAATTGGACCAAATTATGTGTATCCAGTGGAAATGTGTTCAACATGGAGAGCTATATATGGGATGACATTTTTTTTGGGACAGGTGCCCATTTTTTTAAGGTGAGAGTGGAATGTTGGGGAAGGGATATCGGTAAGTTTGGGGGAGGTATGTTGAGTAGGTGAGGATGAATTTGTAGACAGACAAGACAGCAGACAGGGGTGGTGTGTGACACATTGGGAGTGAACATCTTGTATAGTGACGGTGTTGTGGAATCCTAGTCCCATGTTCCTCCAAATAGTAGCAGCATGAATCACATCCCCTCCCATGGGATGGTTAGCACTGCTGCTTCACTGCCCCAAGGGTGGCAGTGCTGGAGGCTGGGCACTGGGGTAAGACAGTCCCACCAGGTCAGCCAGTATGCCCTCAATCCTGCGCAGGTGGCAGTGAAACCCATGGTAGACTATCCTTCTCACAAAGACTGGCAGCTTATCCTGGGTGACAAAATCCCCTCCACCACAGATCCCAGAGGGGGGCCGGGCCCCAGCCCCTGGGACGAAACTAACTGACGCTGCAGGTAGTGCAGGGGCAACAGTGGGGACACCACCGGTCTGGGTCCCAGATGTGCTGGGGCCCGGTGCCATGGCTGGTTGAGGCAAGGTAGGTGAATCAGCCAGAATTGACCTACTTTGATGTGCTATGGTAAATGAGGTATAGCAATAAGTTAAGGTTGGTAATAACCAAACCATTATTAGAATTAACAGAATGAGACATCATTTTAATTAATACAAATACATATTAATGTATATCATGTTTAACACAACAGTAAATAATGTAACGGTCAGTATGGTAACAGCATTCCAGTAAGAAGTAAACCATAAGACCAACAAAATAGTTTAACAAAATATGTTAATAGTGAATTATAATAACACATAACAATAATACATAACATTTTGCAAAAATATAGTTAATTTAACAAAATATGTTAATATTAAATCATAATAGTAAATAACAATAACATATAAATGAAGATAAGGGGTGGGGAGAAAGAGAGAGAAAAAATCCATTACTAACAATGCAGACTATATCCCTGCAAACACTGATAATAAATACTCTACAGGCATGTACAGTCATTGCTGAGTACAGTGACAAAAATTCTGCAAGCTGATGAAGCATAAACATACCTTTCAAGCTGTTAGCATGGGTCAGCATGGACCAAACAATAACAAATGCAGGTACACAACTACACAGAACACTTTCACTTAATGTGGACTTCTATAACTACCAAGGTGTTCTGTAAACAGATTTGGTAATACATTTCATTCCAGGTAATCATTTTTCTGGTATTCCTGTGGCAGACAGATTAGGCAGTTTTTATTACATTACATGAAATTCTGACATGTGAGAGGCATGTTTTAGTACAGTACATAAACTAGACATCAGTCATGCCTTAATTGGCAGGCATGGGAATAGAAACAAATAGCCGTGACTGCAGGAGACACCTGCAAAAAAATTAATATTGACTGCAGCAGCTTAGTACAGACATGCAAGGAATACAGCCATTCTAGGAATATGTAGCCTGATGTATTTAGGACTCAACAATGCTGTTTAACACTTTATTGGTATTGCTGATAACTGTCTATGAAATGTAACCACAATCATATCTGCTCTTAACATAGGGTAACTCAAACATATATTATTTGTTTGTTCCTGTAGTGGGAGAAAAAGAGAGCATTTTGTGACTGAATTTGTTTTGCATTCTAGAACTATTACAGTGTTATACTTGACTGCAGTGACAGTAGAACACACATCCATGGCATATAGCCATGCTGCATTTATTGAAAAAAAATTCTTTAGGAATCAGCTATGCCGCTTAACACTTCATTGGTATTGCTGATAGGTGTCTGTAAAATATAACCAGAATCATATCTGTTCATAACATGAGATATCTCACCTATATACCTTTTCTTCCAGGAGTGGGAGAAAAATACATTATGTGACTGAATTTGTTTTGCATTCCAGAACTATTTTACAGTGCTATACTTGACTGCAGTGACAGTAGAACATGCATGGAATACAGCAATACTGCATTTATTAAAACATATTTTTGTAGGAATTAACAAAGCTGGTTAGCACTTTATTGGTATTGCTGATAAATGTTTGTGAAATCCACACAATATCTGCCGATAGAGTGGGCTATCTAACTCATATACCTTTATTACCTGAAGTAGGAACAACAGAGAGCATTATGTGACCTGGAGACAGCCTAGGACCATACTATGAGTTAAACAATACAGTTTGCAGACCATTAGTTTTGCATTCTACAGCTATTACAGTGCTACACTTGACTGCAGCAACCTTACCATAGACAAGCAATGCATACAGCTCTACTGCAATGGTTATGACAATCCTGCTGTACACCATTTTGCTTACTGTTATTGATATTGTTTATTATACAACACCCCCCCATTAATATTCAAAAACGTGCACGCTGATTGGTCAGTGTGCACGCTGTAAATCAGAGTTATAGTAATGGAAAAAGGTCCAGTCGCCCTGACTTTTTCCATTACTATAACTCTTTTTTCACCCTGTTTCGCTATGTTAAACGAGTTTAACATAGCGAGACAGCTTTAAAAACAGCAACGGAGATTCTCCGTTGCTTTTTTAAAGCTGTCTCACTAAGTTAAACTACTTTAACATAGTGAGACAGTTTGTAAAAAGTAACAGAGATCTTGCTTTCTCCGTTGCTTTTTTTCAAAACTGTCTTGCTATGTTAAATGGGTTTAAAAAAAAGATTCTCCGTTGCTTTTTTTAAAGCTGTCTCGCTATGTTAAACCCATTTAACATAGCAAAAACAGTTTGTAAAAAGCAACGGAGATCTTGCTTTCTCCATTGCTTTTGCCCGCAGTTCTGGTGTACTGTGTAGGCATACACATGCACAGTACATCAGAACTGCTGCAGAATACCAGACAGCTGTGGAAGGGCAGCAAGGAGGCATTATACAATGCCATTATTTAAGAAAAGTAATTATTTTTTTTCTTAAATAATGTCATTGTATAATAGCAGTAACCCACTTCTGGGTGTGGGTAATGCTGGATTTACCCACGGTTGGCTTTGGCCATTCGAGCTTCGCCCTCGTGACCAAAGCATGCCAACTGTGGGTAAATCCAGCATTAACCACACCCATGCATGTGTTATTGCTATATTGTTTACTACAATACAGTTGCTATTGTTCACTTATTGCACTACAGTGCAAATTGCTCATTTATTCCACTACAGTTCAACTTGACCATTTATTGCACTACACTTTTTGTGTATAGTTTATTGCAGTAAATGCTTTACTCTTTCTTGCTTATTGCATTGCAGTTAGCATAATGAATCTGTATAAATAACACACATGGCACAACCTGGCCAGGCACCCAGCATGGGACTCAACATTGCAAACCCTCTCAGCTCCAGCTGTTGGGAGAGAAGCACATCATTATGCATACCAGTTTTGCAAACATTCAGCTTGCATACTGTTAAAATAGTGGAAAACATGCTTACATATTTGTGGGGCATTCCCAGCTCTGGCTTTTTGGACCCAGGTGTCCAAGTTTCTCCCCTTTCTCCTCTTCAGGTCATCATAATGGTGACGACACTGCTCACCTGTGCTGGGGATACAAGTAACATTGGTGAATTTCCTGGCCAACTGGTCCCAGGCCTCCACCTTACACTCCAAACCCTGGAAACTGCCCTGCAGCAGCCTAGGTTCATGATTTCTTACCAGATTCCCAACAACCCTGGACTCCTGAACACCTCAGCTCTGCAACCAAAAGTGTGCACCTTTACCAGCACCATATCACCAGTTGATCAGAATCCAAAGACTGTTTCAGAATTCCTGCCTATTGTGCCTAATATAGGCTGTTTTCCCACCCTTACACATCACTGAGCAACATTCAAAAAAGTGCTGTGTTGCTTACCAGCACGCAAACCAGCTAAGTGCAGTTAAGCAGGGTAAAAAACTGCACAACTGAGATTTTAACTAACCTTAGCACCACACAAGCAAAAGTAGCCATTAGTGCATTTAAGCAGTGTCCAGCACAGCTCAACAGTGCCATATTTCACAAATTTCTTTTTAAAATTAAACACATATAATAAGTGAAATTATAGACATCTTCTCACTGCTATTGACTCAAGCCCAGGACCTACTAAACATTAGGTTGTATCTCTACCCATTTGGCTACTTGGATATTATGAAAACTAGTGTACCTTCACATATACTACTGGGCTACTGCTTGCATTGCTAAGCACTGCTGAGAGCCACACATATGTGCTTAAACAGACCTGTTTTTAGATATCTGGCAGGTGTCAGCTGTCTATATGTGAACACAGCTTGTCATTGTTGCACTTCTTGCCATGCCGCTCAAACATACAAAAAATTAAAAAAAAAAGTAAAATAAAATATTACACATTTGACCCAATTCACAGAATTCCAACAGTAGTGGGAAGCAGTACACGGAGCCTCACTCTGTATGCATCCACAGTCATGGGTAGCATTTATACTTCTCCCTACACAGATTCAATATCCCTGTTCCTATGCTCTCCCTCAGCAGCGCACCATCAATATGCATGGCACACTACCGAGGGGGGGGGGGGGTGTGTGACTGTGTACATAGATACATTCTCTACATTGTTCCTACATGGATTTTATTAAATCCTGGGGAATATCTTGAAAACATGTATTCCCCTAATCCGATATGCTTTGTTAATAATGCTTGTTAACCATTTGCTTTAAAATACTTTGTAAATAATGTTGTTGAATGTGTTTGTTTTGAATTGTAAAAAAATTATTTCTGTCTTTGTTCTGGAGCTTTTCTCCCTGGGCCTCCAATGAAAATGGATATTTCAGTTCCCAGACAGATTTTCACTATAAACAAGAGCAAATAAATTAATAAATACAATTATAAATTAAATTTAAACTAAATAGAATGTCTACTGCTGTACAAATGAATCCTTGTTACTGAATTGTATTTCATGCTGTCAGCGGGTTACATCTCATGAAATGCAATATTTATACTTCTTAATCTGAATGCTTTGTTTTCAATAGATTATGGTAGAAAAGAGGATTCTGTTAAAATTGGTTTTCAAATGAAGACCCCAGATGAGTTCTTTCAATAAATCCAGGTAGCTTGCAATCTTATTGTACTAAAAATAATGAAATTCCTAAAGCAAGTTTATGTGCTAAAGCTTCTAATATTTAACACTGTGAACTAAAATAATAAAAGCAAATAACATTGAATGTCATTGATTATTCCAGTGTTAAAAAGTAATTGACTGCATTCCTGAATATATATCAGAATAGTAAACAAGCTGTGTGCAATTATTTAAATAAAAGCTATGATTTTTAACTATTGCCTGGCACTTTAGCTTAGAGGTTTAAGGCTATGAATTGCTAACAGCCTTCACCATGTAATCTTGGGTTTGATTTCTTTAATTTATACTTGTGGACTGTGCAACTTGGAGCAAGTCATTTAATAAAGTAGTATATTCTGTTCACTTGTACATAGTGGCCATTTTAGTTTAACAAATTAATAAAAAATGTAATAGACATTTTTGTGCCCATTTTTTTGTATAAAGGAAACTTTCTGTGCCTTTTGTAATTCCCACAATTATTAAAGCTCCCAGTTTATACAGTAACCTGTTGCCTTCTTGCATTCACAAACTTCATACTTTTTTAGTTCATCCTGGGCTTTTCCTAATGATGCATATGTTTATACTGTGTCCTGTAATCATACTTATGGCTGTAAACAGATAAAAAATAGAGAACAGACTACACTGAATCCACAAATAAAAGTAAAAGTTAGCGCTTCCGTTTACTGAAATTAGCAAACTTCTTCAGACAAAGATAAGAATATAAATTTGAAAATCATTACATCATTTCCTTATGAAATAAACCAAGCCTCAATTTAAAGTGATAAACCACCTGCATGATAAAAAGACAAATAAATACAACCTATTCAGAAAATACAAATATGTAAATGTGTTAAAGCAATGAGTATATCAAATCATAAATATACATATATGTAAAAACACATATAAGAATATATATATATATATATATAAACAAAGAAGAAATAAAAATATATATAGTATATATCTCTCATTTTGATATATTATAGGAATATATATATATATATATTTATATATAAATACATATATATATATATATATATATATACATATATATATATATATATATATATATATATATATATATATATATATATGACCCTATCTAATCAAAGCCCTCAATTTCAAAATACTTTTAATAGAAACTGAATCATTCAAGCCCAGGGGAGCTAAAGCGTTCAGTTTCAGTTGCCAAGTAAGTTCTTTCTCATCTAACTTCAAATCTATTGGTCCATCCCTAAAGTTGTCAAATATTTTTTCAATAACTAGAAACCTAAACTCATGTTTAGGAAAAGCATTAATATGTCTAGCCAATGCATTATTTAAGTTCATTTTTCAATTGCATACATGTGCTCATAGATTCTATTTTTGAGGGGTCTTTCAGTTTTGCCCACATAAAAGGCAGGGCATTTCAGACATGAGCTGAAATAAACAACCCACCTTGTGTTGCAATTGAATTTACCTTTGATGTGATATTTTTTGCCATTTATAATGAAAAAAGTAACAACATTAATATATTTACACCAACGGCAAGCCTCACATTTAAACATGCCACAATGTGGTAAATGGCATTTTAAGGTGCCATTCTCAAGAAGGGCTTTCAAATCCTTTCCTAAATACCACAAAAGGAGAATCACCCACATGATTTCTAATCGAAATATCATCTAACAGAAACAAACAATTCTTAAAAATAATTGATCTCAATAAAGGGGCATCAATGGAAAAAGTGGTAATAAAACTCAGTCTAGCTATATCAGCATCAGATGGAACACACAATTGATTAGAGTCAGATGTTATACTATTAGGGCCTATTGTTAACTCATTACAATTAACACCTACATGATCTATATGAGTATTCAAATAACTATCATTTGCTTCAACAATACTATAACTATCATCTACAAACAATAAAGATTTAAATAAACCACTCAATCTTTTAGAAGAGTCCTCATCAATAAGATCATCTACTAATTTGATGGGATATCCACATTTAACAAGCATTTCCTTCAGTAAGTTGCATTCATCCATAAAATCACATTCCAAAGAAACCATCCTTGCAGCCCGTACAAGATGGTCTTTAACAACCCCTCTCTTCTGGGGGAAAGGATGGCAACTGGAAAAATGCAGGAATGCATTTGAATAAGTAGATTTTCTAAAACTTTTTGAAATACACCTATTCAAAGAAAAGTTTTTAATTAATTCCACGTCAAGAAAGGAAATTCTATCAGTCTTGAATTCCCATGTGAATTCTAAAAAATTTGTGAATTTAGTAATATGCTCAACAAATAATTTAGCTGAAGATTTATCACCTCGCCAAATTATGAAAATGTCGTCCAAATAATGAGTGTACCAGGCGGCCCTTTCTTGGAAAACCAAATCCTTAAAAAGGAATTGTTTCTCCCAATAGGCCATCACTGTGTTTGCAAAAGTGGCCCCCAAAGGAGAGCCCATGGCCACACCCAATTTCTGTAAATAAAACTCCTTGTTAAATAAAAAGTAGTTGTTATTTAAAACCAACTCTAACAGGTAAATCACTTAATCAATACAGGGACCATCAAAGCGTTGTTCCAGCAAAAAATCCCTGATCCATTCACAACTGATGTCCTGAGGAATAATGGTATATAATCACAGACATCAATTGTGAGGAAATTAAGGTTCGCAGAAAATGGAAGATTGTTCATGGCCCCTAAAAATGCCCATGAATCCTTGCAGATCTGGGTTTCATTTCTCAAGGCTTCCTTAAGCTAAACATCTACATATTTAGCACAACCATATGTGATGGATTGTCTCCCATCAATAATAGGGTGAAAAGGGGGGTTATCTAAATTTTTGTGGATTTTAGGTAAGCCAAACAAGGTAGGGGTAAGTGGGTGAGAGATGGAAAGAAAATTGAATAAATCCGCGTTCATCAATAAATAAATCATTAATAAAGCCTTTAACTCGTTGGTATGCCCCATTAATCTCATTAAGAGAAACTTTAACATAGGTTTCCTTTGCCAAAAGTGAACACATACTGTTGTTGTAATCCTCATTATCCATAAAGACCAACCCACCCCCTTGTCAGGTTTAATAACACGAATGTTAGCAAAACTCAGATCTTCCAACACATCCCTCTCTAATTGAGACAGATTAAATAATTCTGTACTAAACGACACTCTATTGTTCAAGATTGTCCTAAAATCATTCTTACAATTTTTTTTTAATAATAATATGGAGGGGTGTAGAGCAGGATTAAATACACTAGCAACTCTAAAGTCTTTAATAAGACTAGAATTGTTACCGAACAACACATTCAAATTCAGTTTCCTGGTAAAGATTTTAAGATCAATAAGTGTTCTCGCCAAATCGCTTCTAATAGAAGGGACAAAAGTTAAACCCTTAGCAAGAACATCTATAAGCAAGGGAGCAGAAACAAAGGTATCATGTGTGCTGTTCAGTAAAATTTGAACAGATTTTGTTGAGTCCTAACATACATAGCTAAGGTGACTTACAGAACAAGGAGAAATATCTATCTCCTCCTCCTGTTCTGAGGTTTCTTCTTCCAAAATTGTTGCTGTTGTGGACAATTTTGTTGTCCACCGGTGTATATTTTCTTGCACCCCTGAAAACCCTGAGGTGGAGCTAAACCATCTGTGTTAATGTTACTATTGTTGTTCACACTATTACTAGTGTGCCTGTTAGCAAGCCTCTCACTTCTTTTAATTGGGGACACATCATTCGACGTAGTACCATTCATTAAACTCCCATTAATGGAATTGTCACCAGAATCAATTAAGCCCCTATTCAATCCTAAATTAGCATTCCCATTCGAATTAGAAGGAGATGAAGGGTACGCTAAACCCTTCCCATAAGCTAAAGAATCCCTGTTGAGTTTCCTAATTTTGTTCTCCTTCATTTTTGACAAAGCATCTTCAATACTTGAAAAAATATGCAAAAAGTCATATTTATAGTGCAAAAAGTCTTTATCCAAACGAATACTACAATCCAATTCAGCCAGTTCAACCTTCAAGTTGTCCATCTGGATACAATAGTCTTTGACCAATAACTCCATAAACTCAATTTCTTGTCGATCAAACAGATCTAACAGTTCTTTATGAAATGTTGAATTTGGAATTAAACCAGCGAGAAAGTGCCATTGTCTAAGTCCCTTTGGGACCTCCTGCCTCTTAATACATTCAGACAGATATTGCACCTCAATTTGTAACTTTTTAAATTTAAACAGTTTAGTATCATAAGTTATTAAGTTATTAGCTAAGTTATTTTCTTCAGTACCAATGTTATTAGAGTTATCAGCCTGCGAAGGCACATTAATAAAGCAAACTTGGTCTTTGAACCAATCGTCCAAGATAGGGATAACAAACGGCGGACTTACTGCACTGCCAGCATTGTCGTTAGTTTGAAAATGCCCATTCATCCTGTTTGAAAAAGCAGGTAAAGTCCGAAAACCTGAACAAGGCACAGAACAAGAAAGAGAAGTCCCTGGAGGCTGGTTACCTCGATCATGCGATCCTAAGGCATTCACTTGTGTCTCAGGGACAGTTGAGTTCAATGAACCATTCAAAACAGGGTTACCAGAACTTCCGGTTCCATGAGGCAAGGCAGTCGCAATCTGGCTAGCCAGGGTGTCTACTCATTGCGACAACAGTTCAATCAAAGCAGTCAATTTACCCATAGTACCGGAGTCTGTATTAGTCAAAGGATCCATGGGTTTAAAAAGTGCTTGCGATCCAGGTGCAGTAGAATTCTCCATAAAGTCAACAAATGAACAAACATGGTAAAAAACAGGAACTGCAAACAGATAAAAAAATAGAGAACAATCTGTTTGCAGTTCCTGTTTTTTACCAAGTTTGTTCATTTGCAGACTTATGGCTGTGTTAGATAAACTATAAAATCACAGCACTGAGTAAAAACTAAGGACAGCAGTCCAGCAGGACTAAAAGATGACGCTCAAATTCATAAGTCTTAATTGACAGTTTATTATACAGAATCCAATATAGATAATAACAGTGTTGATCCAAAAGTGTTGGTTCATAGACTGAAGATTCAAACCAAGCTGCAAGAGGAAGACAGTGTGTTGAAAACTGCAATTGCTTAAAGATATTTGAGAAGAGTTATATACTTAGAATATTTCACTACTACTGCAGATTTATGCAGATGATTAGAACATCCAACCCTAAGGGTAAAAATGTCACACAGACAAACAATTATGTAAAAACACAAAGAAGTACCTGGTTAAGCTAGAGTCTTCACTATATAATATGTTAAAACTCCTCTAGCGGAGTCCTATAGAATATATGCAGGTGGGGTCTACTTATAAATTTTGAACTTTCAAAATGTCAACTTTCTTATGGACAAGACCATAAGATCGAACTTTTGAAAATTTGATCCATTTAAATGGAGATCGCTGTACAGAGTGGAGTGGTATATTTACCATTTTCCTCACTGTGGTGCAATCTCAGAGTTGGTATATTTAATTAGCAGGAGGTGTGGGGGGTGCAGGGTTGCTTGCTCCCCTGCAAAAACATAGAAAATGACTTTTTTGTTTTTATTTTTTTTTTATTTAAATTTCAAAGTTTCAAAACTTCAATCTTATGGTCTCGACCATAAGAATGTCGACATTTTGAAAGTTCAAAATTTAGAAGTGGACCCATGCAAATGATCACTTTAGAACATACACGTGTTTTAGCGACATGGCTTTTCAGGTGCCTATGGTATTTTCACTTTGACTTTTTAAGTATTTACTGGTGCATTCAGGCCAAAAAAGGTTAACTCTCACTAGACATGCCATGTTTCTCCTTTTTTTCTGAGCTCCACACAACAACATAAGTGGATTGTTTGGCTTCAGTTTGGAAACAAAGAGCTTAAGATGAAACCTGATATACATAACCACTGGTGCCTCCAAAATAAGAGTTTAAGATCAAACCTGATATACATAACCACTGGTGCCTACAAAATAAAGCCATCAAAATAGTTTTAAAATCATGTCATCAAGCAGTTTTTCAAGGCAGTTCAGCAGTAAAATAGTTGATTAAGTGGACTGGAAAAACTAACAGATGAGAAAATTCAATGATTTAGTACAGGTAGCTTTTAATGGCTTTTTTTAGGATAGCAGGTACAAATAATAAAAATAGCAACAATAATATAGCTCAGGTGGTTTAGTTTTTTTATGAAAATGGTACTACAGCCAAAGTTACTTAAGTGTTCTTACAATAAGTGCAACCCACAGAACTCACTAACTTATGTAAAATGAATGTATAATGATTGTTGCATGCTGTGGTAGTTGAACAGGCCTTCATTTGAGGTGGCTTGGTTGTTGTGGAGCTGCAGTTCACTGTAGGTCATGATAAGTAAAATGGTTCTAGCTCTCAGGTTCTAGACTTCACGTGGAACTGCATCATATAATCTAGCATTTAGGATAGCAGGTGGAAAATGTGCTATAAAAGTATATCTAATGTGTGTTTCATGCAGCACTTAATATGGTGGATATGTTAGCATAAGCATCAACATGAGAACTGATAGCTTATCTTACAAGATACTCTGATGAATCTTTTGCACATCCACAAAACAAACAGCATCAGAACCACTAGATCCAAGGATTTAAATTTTGCTTGTAACATAATAAGACATGTTAGAGCAATGGATATGCATCTCAGTGGATCCCCATGTTCTGGAACAGGCTTCATGTGAAGCAGAGTCCATTTCTAACCTTATTTAATTGCAACCTTGAACAATGGATAGGAAATCAGAAAGTTACTCTGGATCTGGCCATTGTGTCCCTGATAGACAGAGGCAGACAGTAAAGCCAAGGTAACACACCTCCCTTACAGAATCCCTCATAGCTTTCTAAGTAGCGTATCCTGTTCTCATAAGTACCCATGATACATAGAAACACAATTGGGGTGGGTCGCGTGGCTAGGGTTATAAAGGCCTTGGTGGTTGTTGGCCTAGTATATACCTATGAACCTTTAAACCTATAATGCATATATTATGTAACCTACAAGCAGAATGGAATGGTGACAGACTGCATTTGAAATGTTTAGTAAGTTCTGTTTATGCAGCTGTGTTGAATGCTTATATGTAACTATGGGGAACTGGACTAATGAATTATTACTACACAATGTGTGCAGTTGAATATTTAATTCCTTTAGACACAGATAAAGAAAATGATGTTGGAGGGGTGTTGGTTCTGGATGTCTTATTTATTATTTTGGGTGTTCCCGTCTAACTCTACTACTAAGAAAAAAAATGCAACTCACTTAAGCCTATATGTACTCAAAAATGCCTGATAAGGTGGGAATTACAATTAAATAATGGACTGGTCATGTGTGTTGAGTCCTTCTTGGAAATGTTGATATTTTCCTTTAATGTCCAATGAAGATGGCATTACAGTGTATAGCAAATAGCTTTTATTGTTCATATATTTTTATTCTTTTCTTTTAATGGATGTCCTGTTTGTTTCTTGTTTTTTTTTAAAGTTGTCCCTTTTCTTTTTTATTCATAGTAGAATATTTAAGATATTGTACTTTTAGAAATTAATATCCAATAGTCAGTGAGTATGTATACATGGTTGTAGACTTGTATGATTATGTGCCTGTGTGTGTGAGCACACATGCATGCATGAGTGTCCCTCTTTCTATTTTATGTCTATATGCTTGTATGCATGCATCAATGATTGTGTATGTGTCTGCGAATTTGAGTGCAGTGTGTGTGTGTGTGTGTGTGTGTGTGTGTGTGTGTGTGTGTGTGTGTGTGTGTGTGTGTGTGTGTATGTAGTAGTACTTATCTTCCAGGAGCTGTGACATTCTGCTTTGCATATTAGTACAGAAATACAGCCTTATTATCTAAATCACTGTGACTGGACTTGTGATACTGGTAACTTATGTCTGTGTAGTGTTGTAACATTTAATATTGCACTTTGTAGCAATGGAAATTTAGAATACACTATTTCAAAATAACTCTAAAAATAATACTTAAGATTTTGTTATTTTTCTTTGTTTTCTTATCCCAACTGTATGCCCCAGCTTACCAACAGCTATCTAGCTGTGCCATTTATCCTTACTTGGTGCCAGTACCAATCCCCAGGGCTGAAACCACACCATTGGTGGGTTGGGTAGAGGACTTTAAGTAAAGTAACCAACAGCAGCAGCACATATGCTGGCTGTGCATGACAGGGAGGATTTTTGTATGCCCTAACTTGGTAGTGCTTGAGACTTCACATGTATCACGGCACCTAGCACTATTTAAGACCACTCTTCCAGACGAGTGGTGATAGAGACTTCTGTGATGATGTGAGGTATTGCCAGCTATGACAGGAAAGTAGGGCAGTGGATGTGTAACATGAGCCAGCATAGCTAGCTTGAGTTTTGTAAAAAAATATATGTCATTTGTATATTAAATGGATTTGTACAGGTGCTTGTGTTGAAAATGTATTTGTAAAGTTGTTTGTGTTAAAAATTTACCAACAGTGGGTTCTGTTGGACAGAAAAAGAAATACACCTGTATGTCCGACAGTATTGTAACTGCTGGAATTAATATATTGTAACAGAGGATACTGGAAGAGAAGAGGTGAATCTTAATCTGGCTAATTTTGAAAAATAGTCTGAAATTAAATTACCTGGATGGTCATAAAGATTGCATCTTACAATTCTGATTGCAGCCAGAGACAAAATGTCTGTGAAAACAAGGACTAGGAATCCTGCTGTGTTGTCCTTAGAAATTAACTAATTGCTACCCTGGAAGGGTGGAAGTGGTGAAATGGTTTTATGGCTTCCAGATGCTATAACACATCTTAGCAAAACTCTATCTGTGTGTATGGTAAGACATATATGTGAGATTCTGTTTCGGTTTCTAGTAAGGAGGGGATATGGGAACCAGAAGTCAGATGGCCAGATGTATGTGATGTCATCCTGTAATCCAGCACTGAAATGATTTAATAATACTAGGTGAGACAGACATCTCGGTGCAGTCTGCTTTTGAAACCTGACATAGAAGGATCACTAACCCACTTCATTTTGCCTTGCTTTAGTAAGTAACCAGGGAATAGTAATTCTTTAGATCAGTCAGCAAAATATAGTGACATTAGTTAGGTACTGTTTTTTTGTATCTGTGTGAATCTATTCATCTGTGTTATTTTAACATTTTCTGTGAATGAAATGCTGGTGTTTATTGTAAATAGATATTTAGTATTATCATGTTATTTTATTATTTATTATTAAATATATTTAAACTTTTTATTGTGACTGGTCTTTTAGAGAATGTTTTAACCTTTCAGGGTACTTATATTTATTTGTTGACACAGTGGCTGCTCCTGAAAGTCTTACTGCTTTGGTCAAACACCACCATTTGTATTAGTGTTAATTTTACTCAGGATAATTGCATACCCTGGTAAGAGCTTTAGAGTAGCTGGCTTTAGAGTGTCCTGGTGGCACAAACTACCTTATAGTCTGGGCAAAAGGGCAAAGCTAGTAAATGTGTGCCATTCCCAGGTGTGTGTGTGTGTGCGTGTGTGTGAAAATCAAATCTAAAAGAGTGTGTGTGTGTCAGCCACTTGGAGCAGGGACACAGAGCACTGTTTTTGTAGAGACAGTGGTTGAGGACTTGGCCTGGGACACTTGGTTGAGGACTCAATTCTATAGCTGTGCCAGTGGGGAGTCTTACTGAGGGCCTGGAGAGAGAGAGAGATTGAGAGAGAGAGAGAGAGAGAGAGAGAGAGAGACAGAGAGAGAGACAGAGAGAGGGAAAACCCAAACTGCAGACTGAGGGTGTTTCCTGTGTGCTAAGGGAAACTGTGCTTGCTGCAGAGAGCTGCATCTGGTAATACCATGTGTATCCAACTTTGTTCCAAGTAAAAGTCCCTCACTGGTGTCAATTGAGAAGATTCAGGATCCTTGATTTTAGGCCTAGAAAAGGAATGTTGTAACTTTGCATGTATCACTGCACACATTATTTAACATCACTCCTCTGGATGGGTGGTGCTAGAGACTTCATATATATCACTGCACACAACATTATTTAAGACTACCCCTCCAGATGCTATAATTTTTTACTAGCAAGCTGGTCCATGATTATGATACATCTCTATCTTCATAGATTTGTCCTTCCTTTTGTCGTGGATAGAAATTTTTACCTCCATCTGGAGTGGGTGAGCTAGCAAAGCCACTTTTTTTCCAACTCTCTCTCTCTCTCTTCCCTGCAACTCCAATGCCAAAGTCACTAGTAGAGACAGGATCATCTTGGTCATAGTAAAAGTTCCATTCCTTTATGCAATGAAGCTGAGATAGCTTTGTATTACTTGTATAATATTGGTCTGGAGATGTGAAATCCTGCCTTGCAATGCAGCATACATATACATGATTTAGTGCTATGATTTGGCAATAAAACACTCATCTGTAACACCTGCTCTGTCCTTGTTTGACTGGAGCTATTATTTGATGAGCGGGTCTGAGTGGAACTATGACATTTTGAGTTGCACATTATAATAACGTAAAAGTAATATATTTTAAAAAGTTGGTTTATTTATATACTGTTGACAACAGTGAAACTGCAAAACTAACATAAACGTATAACAAAGTAGCCAGATTTGCAGCCAGTATGTCACCTAAATTTCATCATTGTCTTGCACTACAGACTCTCAGCTCGTGAGAATTTCCTAACCAACTCATTTATTCGCAACTTCTCATAATCCATGCCATCTTAAATAAGCCCTCCTTCTGCCCTAGTACATCCACTCATGCCTCCCTCTATCACCCTATCATGTCCTCTTAGAAACTCAGACAAATGCCTCTTACAGATTCATAAGCTAAACATGTCTCTTGGGCAAAACCTATATTGCTATCTTCCTGCTCTCTCATAGAATAAGCTTCCCATGGCCCTTAGAAATATAATCAATACTAAAGAATTCAAATAATCTCTTTGAAATTAGCTACACAATACCCAAAGAAGTCTTTGTAACCACCCCACTTAAACCTTCCTTCCGTCCTTCTATCCTTCCCTTTCCTCTATACCTCCTTTTTATTTTTTCTCCTTCCCTCACCTTCCTATCTACTACCTCCATCCCCTCAAACATTTAAACCACTCTTACCTTCTGTATACTATACTTACTTTCTGTTATTTTTCTCCACCTTAAATCTCTAAATCTGCCCCACTTATCTAATGCTTATTCCTCCTTTCCCTCCTTAACCTCTCTTTCTTTTTCTCCCTTTCTTCTTATACATGACCAGCTAACCCCTTAGTCTCTTTTGCCAGTTCACTTAATCACATTTTCTTCTTCACCTTTGCTTACCTTTACTCACTCCTTACTTGAAACCTCTTTTTCAGTAATTCTCTCTTCTTGGATTTTAATGATGAAATATAGCCTTAACAATGACCCCCATACTCTAATTAGATCTTCTGTACTTCAGATATCTTGCCTGCTCAATTTGCCCATGGAAGCTCTTTACTGTACAATTGCTAATGCTACCAATTTATTATTTTTACATCTGCTTTGTAAATGTTTGACCTGCATGACTTGTTGCTCTGAAACAAATTTTTGTATATTATGTACAATTTTGTATAAAGTTAAAATTGGAGCTTTTCTCCCTGGGACTCCACTGAAAAAGGGTACATGCCCAGAAGGACAAACACAGTCAACAAATATCAAATAAATAAGTAAATAAATAGGTAAATATATATATATATATATATATATATATATATATATACTTTAAATTGTTGTAGTCTTTGACAGTTTATTTATTCATTTATGTTTATTTATTTTGTTAACCATGCAAATTGACAAGATTGATGACAAATCTGGCCAGTTAGGAAATGCAGTCAATAAAACAGCCATCAAAATATAGATATTCCCCAGGATTCATGAAGCTCAGCACAAGGAAAGCGTTAGGCTTGCGCCGACCGTGCGGTGTAGAGATGGTGCAGTAGCTCCATATGTATATTAATGAAGGCGCGCTGCCGCCACATCCACGTGCATAGGAAACGTGCGCGAGTGCATGGGGCGTGTCGAAGCATACGCACGGAGGCGTGGACATGTCAGCTGTTTACGTGCAACCTAAAATGCTGAATATTACAACCTGCCTCCAATAGTAATCACACCTGTCAGTGTCCGTGGATACTGAAATGTATGTAAAGCATGCAAGACAGTTTTGCGAACACAAAAATAAGAAGCAAACACAAATGCATGTAGCTGAATATTGAGTCCCCATCCCTCAACCAAATGACATTTAAAACCCCGTGCCCATATTCTATTGCAGTGTTGATAGTTATACCAAGTGGAAGTGAAACTCATCGTGTTAGTGCACCGCCAATAGCTAAGTCTAGCCCAATGGTCAGGGTTACCACCTGTCCCCCTCTGGGCAGTTGTGTCCATACCAAAACCATTATAAATGTAAAATATCCTGCGACCGTAGGACATAATTATGTCCCACATCTTATTTAATAGTCACATACAATAGTTATTTCCATATCTAACATACCTACATGTTACAAGAAATAGAATAAGCAAGTAAACGAAACAGAAGAAGCAGCTAAACTGCTACAACAATAAGCTTACATTTAGGCATAAAACAAAAGTACTATCTGTTGTGCTGACCGTGGGTATGTGTTAGCCTGTAAAATCTGATGTGTGTCCCGAATATATTCCATCCAGGCCATATGAAAAGGTGGCAACCCTACCAATGGTCAAAGCATTTGCCCCAAAATCTGCACATTTGCGGTCCAAGGCATCCTTGTAAGGATGGGCCAAAGATGAACGGGTATTACCTGGGTCTACCTACCATGTCTTAAAAGATAAGTATTTGCGTGTACCTATGTGCATGATGTACAGCATGTGGAAGGTGGAAAATGCTAGGGTAGTCCTCACAACCATACAGGTACCAGAGATATGTAGTGTATGCAATGTGTTCCCTTGACCATGCCATGGGCCATCAACCAGAGAAGGGATGGATGGAGTGTGTGGAATATGGGTGTGGGGGGGACGGGTAATGTAATAATTCACAAAGGGGAGACACTGGTGGATGCACAGTAGGTAGGGGGGACAGGTAATGTAATAATTCGCAAAGGGGAGACAGTGGTGGATGCACAATAGGTGAACTGGAGGTGTATGAGGGAGCAGTGGGTGAATCAAAAAGAAACACAAAGAACAAACATACACATCCACAATACAACCTGACAGGCCATGCTGTAGAACACAATCCCACAAACATATGAATATTAAAATGTGAGATACACATGTACAGAAACGTCACCAGCACATACCCACATAATGGTCTGGACTGAACTGAGCCATCCAACTACAACACACCTGGATGCATAATTGAATACCCATCATCCCCTCTACAGTACACAACCCCCCCCCATTCCTGAACGTCCACCAAATCCAGCCATACTCGGGCTGCTAACTTGGCGCAGCCATATCTGCACATAGTGACCACTACTCATATCTAGTAGGCAGTCTCACCCTAGGCAGTGTCAGGATTGCAAACTATGTATCCCTTGCATGTAAAACCCTATCACGTTTTCGTAAATCCAAAAATATCAAAGGTTATTGTCTTGTTCAATTTTTGGATATCCCTCATGGGATAAGTATCCTGTGTAAACATCAGACTTGGTATCACGACACGATGTCCAGTCCTGTAGACATCTGGACACAAGTTGTATGTGCAGTAGTGGTTCACGAGACTGATCAGCCTCCAGCCGGTCATGCAGAACCTACTAGCCGGGATTAAACACCTGACTGTGATGCACGGCTCCCCACATGAATTATCAAGAATATATACTTTACACATTTGCATAGTGGCAGTTGGATATAGGATGATTAAGGTGCTGACATAAGCAGGGTACCTGCTGTCCCACTTTGTGAGGGACAGTCCCTGTTTGGGTAGGTGTGTCCTGACCAAAAATAATACAATGGCAAATGTCCTGTGATTGTAGTAAATAATTATGTACCATATTTCATGTAACAGTTGCCTAAAACAGTTATTTCTGTATGTAAAATACGTAAATCTTACAAGAAACAGAATAAGCAACTAAACTGCTACAAGAATAAGCTCTCATCTAGGAGAATAAGTAAAGTTCTAAATCCTGTACTGACCATGGGTATGTGTTGGCCTGAAAAATCTGGTGTGTCCCGAATATATCCCATCCTGGCCATGTGAAAATGTGGCAACACTACAAATGGTCAGAGTATTCGCACAATAAGTGGCCAGCCTCTTAATCCCCCCTAAAACCAGTGACCTTTGGAGGAAAGGTGTTGAATTACACTGAATGAATAATGACAATAATTAAGAGTAATAGACGTCTTTTACTACAGAAAATAAGTATTAATACATATGCTCTGAATCTGTCAACATTTCAAGTTAATAGTACTAATATTTTAAAACTGTCTGTGATTGCCCCTGATTTGTCCTTACCTTGTCCCTGTTACTGTTGAAATTAGTCCCTGAGTGGTTGAGAGGTCCGTAGACATATATACACCAACCAACTGTCACATTTGTTGCCAGTATTGTTGAATACCTGTAGTGAAGTCATATATCCTAGCTACCATCCATGCGGAATGTACCACGGATGGTGTAGTTGTCAAACCGGTGACTAAGGTGTGTCTGTTTTTGGGTCTAAGCTATGCAAGGGCTGCTAATTTTATGTGATGGCCAGAATAACGTCCATTGGATATAGGGAGGTAAAGCCAGCGGGGAGGCACGACAGACATTCAACAGTATGGGAAATGTAAGTAGGTATGTAGGTGTATATGTATGTGTATGTACAGACAGATATATATATATATATATATATATATATATATATATATATATATATATATATATATATGAATGAATGAACATGGTCACAATAAAGCAGTCGTAACAAATGTGAAGGGAAACACCAGCGGAAACCCCCATCACGTATCATGTAGTGCCAACATATCAAGCCGGTCAAAGGTGGGCAAAAACCTGCGTCTGTCAACACAGGTAGAATGGTAACATTGGGACTAACTCTGTCCACGTGCTAATTCTGACTTTCAAACAGGTACAGGGCTTTTCCATTCTCCAGTCAGACAAGCCTAAACTTGGATGACCACATGAACACCCTGATAATCAAACACACGTATGTGCCAGGACTATAAGCTTTGGAGTTCTGGATATCCTCAGAGTGAGTAAACATGCAGCATGGTTATAGAGCAGTAGGAAATAGGAAATGGCACATGTGTAGTACTGCGGATTTCCCAGCAGGAGAATGGATGGCTGCTGTGTAAGTGAAGCATTGAGGCATGTGTTCGGGTAACTATGAACCATGGGTATACATATAAATGAAGCAGAACACCAATAGTGTAGTGGTTAGAGCATCTGCCTAACGTCATTCCCGGTTCAAGTTCGACTATAGCACATATCATTTTCTTGTGGAATGAATGTCATTGTGCTGTAAAGCCAACATTTAAACATGTAAAGGTGAACGTGTGTTTCACATGGGGCCATTAACTGGATTCCTTCAATCAAAGTGGTACTGTCATAATGAATAAGGCACACATAAGCACAAAGAAGCAGCAGTAAACATATGTAACTCACAGTAAGCATATGCAAGTGCCCTTCATGAGTGTAAGCAGCTCCCAGCATAGCAAATGTATGTTTTTATGTACAGATGTAATTTATATATACATATATATATATATATATATATATATATATATATATATATAGCGAAAACCCGTACAACCCGAAGGATATTGAGGAAACCAAAAACAAATTGCAGACAGTCAGCAGTTTCAAATGATTAACCACGTAGTTGAAAACTAATAAATAGAAGAAGTCCACATCCATGATACAAAACAAAGTTTAATATAAAACACTAGGACAACGTAAGCGCTTTCACGGACTACCTGTCCGCTTCCTCAGACATACATTATTACTAAAGCATCAACCTTAAATAGTACAACGTAATTACCTAATTAAATAATCAGCTTGTCACAACAATCAATTTTAAAATATAATCAACATTAAACAAGCTAATGATAAAAACATTACCTAAGTGGTCTAGCTTGTAGAATAGGTTTAAGAGGAACTGTTTCATTTAAACCATGTCCGTGATGTGCACCCAACCTAAGAATCCATTTAACTTCAGCTGTTTCAGTCTGGTTAATAATATTACCCAATCTAGGATTACAGGGAACTGTGTGAAGAATTTGAAACAAAAAAGTATGTGTTGAATCAGTACTCAAAATATGTTTAGCAATAGCATTATATGTTTCATTTCTTCTAACACAATAATAATGGTCATGAATTCTTTCGCGTAATGATCTATTTGTCTTTCCCACATAATAACAAGCAAGTTTTGCAGTGGGCGACATAGACCAAATTTCTAGTGTTGCAAGTCCCTGTACATCTAATATTCCACAATACCCCAGTATCGGGGTGTCTAAAGTATCTAGACTCATCTATGTGGCAACACTGCATACAGTTGCCACATTTCTTAGTACCCCTCATCCAAACTGGACATATGTCTAGAGAATTATTATTAACATAACAAACTTTTTGTTGTAATGTCTGACAATTTTTATAGATAAAGGTTGGAAAGCCACCTACTATTTTCTTAGTAGCAGCATCTGAAGTTAAAATATTCCAATTATTAAAAATCATATCTTGTATTCTATTAATATTACTACAATATGGGACTATTACAGACACATTATTTCTAAAGGTTTGTGTGTTAGTGGTCATAACACCTGCACTTGAGCTAAAGAAAGGTTTAGCTCTGTGCTTTCTAAGGTAGCCCATTTGTTTATTCACATTGTTAAATTCTTCTTGGTTATAACCTCTGCTCAAAAAACCTGTCTGCAGGGATCCCATTTCCTCCCTAAAAATTGAATCATCGCAACATAAACGCGATACTCTCATGGCTTGTCCCTTAATTATGTTAGCAAAACAAGCCGGATTGTGCATACTCTGGCGATGCAGGTATGCTGGTTGGTAACAAGGTTTTCTATATAATTTCGTCTTTACAGTATCACTCTCCACGTATATGTTGACATCTAAAAAATCAATATTAGTATTAGAACATTTCCCAGAAAACTTTAAAAACTGACTTGTAGAATTAATATAACTAAAGAAGTCAGAACAAATAAATTCATCATTTTCAACAACAATAAACAAATCGTCTACAAAACGTCTAAAAAACTTGATGTAAGTATGTGTAATCAGATATTGTTGCTCCCATGCAACCATTACCAGGTTAGCATAGCTATTTGCACAACTAGTGCCCATAGCTATGCCCCTGGCCTGTCTAAAATACTTAGAATCAAACAAGAAAACATTATTTTCAAGCACCTGTTCCAGCAAAAAACATAAAAATTCTGCTTTAGCTGGTTGCATCTTGTTATCCTTAAGCATTAATTTATGAACCATTTCTATACCACTTGAGTTCGGAATGCATGTGAATAAAGATTCAACATCTGCTGTAATAAAGACAATCGAACGTGCATGCCCATATTCAGTTATAAAATTATAAAATTCTCTCAAGAATTGTTCTGTATCTTTAAGGAAATACTTATAATCAGACAAAATTTGCTTTAATTCATAGTCCAAGTACACAGAAATAGGTTCAGTGACCCATCCAGCACCAGCTACGATGGGTCTGAACATTGGTAGTGTGGGATTCTTATGAATTTTGGGGAGGCCATAAAGTCTGGGAACAACAGGATGTGACACATAAAAATAATCATATAACTGTTTATTGATAGCACCTAGATCTAAACAATCTCAAAGTGCTATCTGAATCTGTGCAACAATTCTGTTAATAATATTTAAATCAATTTCAACGTAGGCATCAGAGCCAAGCATAGCTAACATATGATTCAAATAATAAGATGTGTCCAGTACAACAACTGGCCCACCTTTATCTGAAGGTCTAACCGTAATGTTAGCGTTGTTTCTAATACTTTGTAGTGCTGCTCGTTCATCTGGTTCTAAATTATTATCAAAGTCAGGTGCGGTAAAATGACAGTCATTATATATATCATTTTCCATAGCCTTTAAAAATACTTCTACATTTGTTGGTAAAACAGGTGTATAATCACTCCTTCTTTTAAAATTAGTACCATGCGTTTCAGAGTTATCATTCATTAATAACTTTAACGTAACCTCACGTGCAAACAACCTAAGAGGTAATAATGCATCACTATAGTCAATGCAGGTTGAAGGTATAAATTTAAGTCCTTTATTAAGCAGTCTAAACTCAGCCGAGGTCAAATTATATTGAGAAAAGTTCCAGACTAACTGTCGTTGGCCCACATTTTCTTCAATGTTCGTACCTGCATATTCGGCAGGGCTTTCTTGCGTTTCACTCCTCTGGGTATGTCTAAATCCATAGACTTCTTCCTGGCCGACTTGTAGGGTAGTGGAAAAGCCAACAAATCTAGGTTTTGTGTATTATCAGATATTAACTTCCTTCTAACATCCAGTGTTGGCCGTACAGGACCAACAGACCCAGTAACGGTAGTAGCAGGAGCCTCCATATGAGTCGAATAGTTCGATGCTGCATTAGGTGAAAGCAAAAGTTCCGTCGCACAAAAAATGTTGTCATTTCGTGATTCTGAGTGTGTTGCCATGGGAGTCTCTTCAGACTTCCTTCTATTATCAACGTGTTGTCGCTTATTGTTCGACTCAACAATATCTTCTTTCCTTTGATTAGTATTGTTAATAGGGCGATTTCCTGAGCCTCCTACAGTTTGCGCATATGTAGGTTCATTATTGTTTCTGAGAGAAGCATTTCTTGGCCAAGTGAAGACATTTTGCTTTTTGAAATCCTCAATATCGCGCATGAGCTTTTTCTTTTTGACATCCATTAGCTTAAGTTCATAGCATGACACTTTATCTGTCACATCTTGTACAAAAATGTCAGTTGGATTCTTACCATATATACTATACAATTCCTCTTGCTGTCTCATAATTAAATTACGAAGATCAGTCTCAACAGGAAAGAAGAAGTCAAGGATTAACTGTATATAAGCCTTGCTAGTTTGTAAATTTAACTGCTGCCAGCATGTGAGCACATCACGGACATGGTTTAAATGAAACAGTTCCTCTTAAACCTATTCTACAAGCTAGACCACTTAGGTAATGTTTTTATCATTAGCTTGTTTAATGTTGATTATATTTTAAAATTGATTGTTGTGACAAGCTGATTATTTAATTAGGTAATTACGTTGTACTATTTAAGGTTGATGCTTTATTAATAATGTATGTCTGAGGAAGCGGACAGGTAGTCCGTGAAAGCGCTTACGTTGTCCTAGTGTTTTATATTAAACTTTGTTTTGTATCGTGGATGTGGACTTCTTCTATTCATTAGATTTCAACTACATGGTTAATTATTTGAAACTGCTGACTGTCTGCATTTTGTTTTTGGTTTCTTTAATATCCTTCGGGTTGTACGGGTTTTCGCTATATTCATGGAAGGTGCTGGGGCAGCAGTCAGTATGGATGAACCGGCAACTAATGCTATGGGGAATTATGTTAATAGACTGAGAAGGTTTTTGACTCCCTCGAACAATCCGGTTCTGAACATTAGTTTCACTTCAGAAATGACAGGACATCTGCAAGAAAGAAATATTGATGACACAAAAATTAAAGAACTTAAACGTGAGATAGAGAATAATCTCTTTAAGTATAAGCGTTTACAAAGCCAGCGGTTTCATTTAGAAGCGAGTATTCAGTTGAATGTGATACCTCGTGGTCTGCGGATTTTGACCATGCCTAGTTACGGAAATACCTATCCTGAATTGCTCACACGCTGGCAGCAGTTAAATTTACAAACTAGCAAGGCTTATATACAGTTAATCCTTGACTTCTTCTTTCCTGTTGAGACTGCCCTTCGTAATTTAATTATGAGACAGCAAGAGGAATTGTATAGTATATATGGTGAGAATCCAACTGACATTTTTGTACAAGATGTGACTGATAAAGTGTCACGCTATGAACTTAAGCTAATGGATGTCAAAAAGAAAAAGCTCATGCGCGATAGTGAAGATTTCAAAAAGCAAAATGTCTTCACTTGGCCAAGAAATGCTTCTCTCAGAAACAATAATGAACCTACATATGCGCAAACTGTAGGAGGCTCAGGGAATCGCCCTATTAACAATACTAATCAAAGGAAAGAAGATATTGTTGAGTCGAACAATAAGCGACAACACATTGATAATAGAAGGAAGTCTGAAGAGACTCCCATGGCAACACACTCAGAATCACGAAATGACAACATTCTTTGTGCGACGGAACTTTTGCTTTCACCTAATGCAGCATCGAATTATTCGACTCCTATGGAGGCTCCTGCTACTACCGTTACTGGGTCCGCTGGTCTTGTACAGCCAACACCGGATGTTAGAAGGAAGTTAATATCCGATAATACACAAAACCTAGATTCGTTGGCTTTTCCACTACCCTACAAGTCGGCCAGGAAGAAGTCTATGGATTTGGACATACCCAGAGGAGTGAAACGCAAGGAAGCCCCGCCGAATATGCAGGTACGAACATTGAAGAAAATGTGGGCCAACGACAGTTAGTCTGGAACATTTCTCAATATAATTTGACCTCGGCTGAGTTTAGACTGCTTAATAAAGGACTTAAATTTATACCTTCAACCTGCATTGACTATAGTGATGCATTATTAGCTCTTAGGTTGTTTGCACGTGAGGTTACATTAAAGTTATTAATGAATGATAGTTCTGAAGTGCATGGTACTAACTTTAAAAGAAGGAGTGATTATACACCTGTTCTACCACCAAATGTAGAAGTATTTTTAAAGGCTATGGAAAATGATATATATAATGATTGTCATTTTACCACACCTGACTTTGATAATAATTTAGAACCAGATGAACGAGCAGCACTACAAAGTATTAGAAACAACACTAACATTACGGTTAGACCTTCAGATAAAGGTGGGCCAGTTGTTGTACTGGACACATCTTATTATTTAAATCATATGTTAGCTATGCTTGCCTCTGATGCCTACGTTGAAATTGATTTAAATATTATTAACAGAATTGTTGCACAGATTCAGATAGCACTTCGAGATTGTTTAGATCTAGGTGCTATCAATAAACAGTTATATGATTATTTTCATGTGTCACATCCTGTTGTGCCCAGACTTCATGGCCTCCCCAAAATTCATAAGAATCCCACACTACCAATGTTCAGACCCATCGTAGCTGGTGCTGGATGGGTCACTGAACCTATTTCTGTGTACTTGGACAATGAAATAAAGCAAATTTTGTCTGATTATAAGTATGTCCTTAAAGATACAGAACAATTCTTGAAAGAATTTTATAATGTTATAACTGAATATGGGCATGCACGTTCGATTGTCTTTATTACAGCAGATGTTGAATCTTTATTCACATGCATTCCGAACTCAAGTGGTATAGAAATGGTTCATAAATTAATGCTTAAGGATAACAAGATGCAACCAGCTAAAACAGAATTTTTATGTTTTTTGCTGGAACAGGTGCTTGAAAATAATGTTTTCTTGTTTGATTCTAAGTATTTTAGACAGGCCAGGGGCATAGCTATGGGCACTAGTTGTGCAAATAGCTATGCTAACCTGGTAATTGTTGCATGGGAGCAACAATACCTGATTACACATACTTACATCAAGTTTTTTAGATGTTTTGTAGACGATTTGTTTATTGTTGTTGAAAATGATGAATTTGTTCTGATTTCTTTAGTTATATTAATTCTACTAGCCAGTTTTTAAAGTTTTCTGGGAAATGTTCTAATACTAGTATTGATTTTTTAGATGTCAACATATATGTGGAGAGTGATACTGTAAAGATGAAATTATATAGAAAACCTTGTTACCAACCAACATACCTGCATTGTCAGAGTATGCACAATCCGGCTTGTTTTGCTAACATAATTAAGGGACAAGCCATGAGAGTATTGCGTTTATGTTGCGATGATTCAATTTTTAGGGAGGAAATGGAATCTCTGCAGACCGGTTTTTTGAGCAGAGGTTATAACCAAGAAGAATTTAACAATGTGAATAAACAAATGGGCTATCTTAGAAAGCACAGAGCTAAACCTTTCTTTAGCTCAAGTGCAGGTGTTATGACCACTAACACACAAACCTTTAGAAACAATGTGTCTGTAATAATTCCATATTGTAGTAACATTAACAGAATACAAGATATGATTTTTAATAATTGGAATATTTTAACTTCAGATGCTGCTACTAAGAAAATAGTAGGTGGCTTTCCAACCTTTATCTATAAAAATTGTCAGACATTACAACAAAAAGTTTGTTATGTTAATAATAATTCTCTAGACATACGTCCAGTTTGGATGAGGGGTACTAAGAAATGTGGCAACTGTATGCAGTGTTGCCACATAGATGAGTCTAGATACTTTAGACACCCCGACACTGGGGTATTGTGGAATATTAGATGTACAGGGACTTGTAACACTAGAAATTTGGTCTATGTCGCCCACTGCAAAACTTGTTTTTGTTATTATGTGGGAAAGACAAATAGATCATTACGCGAAAGAATTCGCGATCATTATTATTGTGTTAGAAGAAATGAAACATATAATGCTATTGCTAAACATATTTTGAGTACTGATTCAACACATACTTTTTTGTTTCAAATTCTTCACACAGTTCCCTGTAATCCAAGATTGGGTAATATTATTAACCAGACTGAAACAGCTGAAGTTAAATGGATTCTTAGGTTGGGTGCGCATCACGGACATGGTTTAAATGAAACAGTTCCACTTAAACCTATTCTACAAGCTAGACCACTTAGGTAATGTTTTTATTATTAGCTTGTTTAATGTTGATTATATTTTAAAATTGATTGTTGTGACAAGCTGATTATTTAATTAGGCAATTATGTTGTACTATTTAAGGTTGATGCTTTAGTAATATTGTACGTCTGAGGAAGCGGACAGGTAGTCCGTGAAAGCGCTTACGTTGTCCTAGTGTTTTACATTAAACTTTGTTCTGTATCGTGGATGTGGACTTCTTCTATTTATTAGTTTTCAACTACGTGGTTAATCATTTGAAACTGCTGACTGTCTGCAATTTGTTTTTGGTTTCTTCAACAGATATATATATATATATATATATATATATATATATATATATATATATATATTTATAAACACACACACACACATATATATATATATATATATATATATATATATATATATATATATTTTTTTTTTTTTTTTTATTTTCAGTTTGATTACCGGGGAAGTCCACTAGGCCAGAACGTGTCCATTTTCAGTGGAGGCCCATGGAGAAAAGCTCCATAAGCAATACAATATTGGTTACATAATGTTAAAGGTAAAATGCATGTATAAAATTCATACAGTAAGGAAATGCAAATGCATAAAATGTACATCATAAAACAGAGTTACCAGATAACAGAGAACACAGTTTACAGGTATTTCCATTCAGCACAGCATGATCAACTCTCTGTAAAATAAAGATCTGAGGTTTCTTGTGTTTTTACATTAGAAGGGGGGGCAGTTTGCATGCAGATGTTTTAATTAAGTAAGGTAAAAACTTGCTGTACAGACAATAGAAATACTGTGATATTTACAATATTTAAAAACTTGGAGTCAGGTGAGAGAATTGCTTAATCAGTGATTGTCAGCTTAAGTCTATTTTAGGAGAATAGAAATATTAGTTTGAAGGAAGAGAGGAGCAAGGAGTATGAAGAGATCATTGGGGAATTCCCTTAAATGTAGGTAGGGTGTAACCAGGAACATTTCCGTTTTGATGACAGGTATGAGAACATTTGGGTCTTGAAGGTTTCTGAGTTTTGTATAGTCCTAAGTGAAGGAGGGAGAGAGTTCCATTTCTTGCATAGAGAGAAAGAGAGTAGACGCTGGCCAGCAGGACGTTTGGGTTTGTGGATAGAAATTAAACTTTGATGTTCAGATCTCAGAGATCTGTTTGGGATGTATGGGGGAAGGATGTTTGTTAAGACTGGGCATTTATCTGGGTAGAATATTAATTTGTGAGCAGTGGTTAGAGAGTTTTAGCCAGTTCAGTGATTGTAGGGTAAGGCAGTGGTGAGTAGAGGTTTTGTATTTAGTTGCAAATTTAGAGTTTTTATTATAGAAAATTTCAAATCTTGAGGTGTGGGAAGAAGACAGATTAGTTAGAAGAGGGGCTCCATATAGTAAAGAAGGTAGAAGGTAGGTAGTTGCCTAGGTATGCTTAGAGGAGTTGGAGAGAAAGAGGTTATTCCTATAGAGCATACCTAACTTTTGGTGGGTTTTCTTTATGTTTTGTTGCATGTAGATATCGAATTGAAGGTGTTCATCTATGGTAATGCCAAGACGTTTTGCAAAAGGGACCACTTCTATAGCAGTGTTGGTTTGACTTAGGACTTTGAAAGTATTTTTGTCATAAGAGAAAGCCCTGGAGGGAGGGAAAGTAGTATTTTAGATTTATTTGAGTTAAGAGAGAGATGGTTTTGGTGCATCTAGTTCTCAGTGGTAGAAAATGCTATTTGGGTTTTAGTCAGTAGTTCAGGAAGGTTAGAGGCGGCACAGACTACAGTTGTGTCATCAGCGTTTTGGATAACTGTTGTGTCAGGGATGACAGTGTGAAGGTTATTAATGAAGATGTTGAAAAGCATGGGTCCAAGGATGGACCCCTGGGGAATGCCGGTGGGTGTTGGTAAGAAGAAGGAGGTAGAGTTCTTCCATCTGACAGCTTGAGATCTGTCTGATAGGTAACTGGAGAACCAGGATAGAGTATTAGGGGAGAGATTAAGGTTGGCAAGATGAAAGAGAAGGTGTTTGTGAGAAATGGTGTCAAATGCTTTAGAGAGATCTAGGATCACTGCGGATACTAGTAGTCCAGAATCTCAGGCTCGATTGACTGTTTCTAGGAAGGATAGTAGGGCAGTTATGGTGCTTTGGCTGGGGCGGAAGCCATGTTGGGTGGGTGTTAGGAGTTGATTCTGGGTTAAGACAGGCATAAGTTGGTGATGGATACATTTTTCTAGAATTTTAGATATTGGAGAGAGTAAGGCAATGGGGCGAAAATTGGAAATAGTGGTGTTTTTGCCTCCTTTGTGAAGAGGAAGAATGTAGGCTGAGTGCCAGAGTTTGGGTACATATGACTCTTTTAGGGATCTGTTTATTAGGATACAGATTGGGAGAGCAATACCATCAGCAGCACATTTGAGGAAGGAGGAGGGAATGTTGTCAGGGACATTGGAGCATGGCTTTAATTTGGATATGAGCCTTTTTATAATAATGGTTGAAACTGATTTGAGCTGGAAATTAAGGGGACAGTTATTAGGGTTGTTGGGTGTTGAAGAAGGAAAGTTGTGTGGATTGTTATATGGGAAAGTTTTGGTTAGGTTCGCTATGGATTCTGTAAAGAATGAGTTGAAATGTGAGCTCAGTTCAATGTCAGTTATACTTGGGTTAGAAGAGGGATTATTCCTGGATCCTGGATGGAGAAGGGAATTAACTGATTTCCAGAATTGTTTTGGTTTCTTATTATTGTTGGACTGAAGCTTATTGTAGTAGATTTTTTGTCCATCGTGATTAGTTTCTTTACATGGTTGCGGAGTTCGGTGTATTGGAGCAAGGTAGTAGGCATTTTATTTTTCTGGTAAAGCTTCCAGGATTTTTCCCTGTGGTGCATGATTTGTTTTGTTTCTTTGGACAGCCAAGGAACAAAATTAGCTTTGACTCATTTGTTTCTTAGAGGGCTAGGGAGTTAAGAGCATTTAGGAAGACGGAGTTGAAATGTTCTACAGCTTTGTCAAGGGGAAGAGTATTTAGGATTTGCCAATTAATTTGTTTAAAAATGTTCGAGAAAGTTGTGAGATTGAAGTTGCTAAGATTACGAGTGGGAATGTAATGGTGTTGATAATGGGTGGAGTTAGCTGAGCGATGAATGAAAGCAGGGAGATGGTCACTAAAGATGTCTGGGATAGTGCCAGAGTGAATTATTTTGTTTGGATGGGAGACTAGGCTTCAGTCTATGATGGATCCTGGGGGGTGAAGTTTGTTAGGACGGGTGGTTGAGTGGATTACTTGGGTGAAGTTGTAGAGGTTAATGGATAGGGAGGGAGAAGGCATGTTGATTTTATTCCAATCGATATTAACATCGCCTAGAATGTAAGTTTCATACTTTATTTCAGTTGAGGCCCAATAAAGAATATTTTCAAGGGTAGAGATGTTGTCACCTGGGGAGATATATAGGGAAATAATGCAGATATTCTTATGTTTATTCAATCATAGGAGACTTGCTGTTAGTTCAGAATTTTTGAATTGTGGAGTTGGAATTTGAAGAGGGATTAAGGAAAGAAGGTTAGAGTAGATTAGAGCAGAGTCACCACCTTTTTATTTAATTGGTCATTTCTGTGGATATGGAAACCAGGAGGTAAGATTTCAGAGTCTACAATTTGGGGTTTTAGCCAGGTTTCAGAGATGGCTAAGATGTCAGGTTGGTTGTGGTTAATCCAAGCTTGTACCTGGTGTACTTTTTTATTAAGGCTATGGGCATTAATAGTGAAGAACTTAAGAGTGTTGTGAAAGAAGGCAGAGGAAGAAGGGGAAGGGGGGAAAGGGTTATATGTAGTGGGAGAAGTAGGGATTGGGGGGAACGAGTTGTTTGTAATGAGTCAAGGGGCAGGGTTGGGATGGATATCCCCTGATAAGGATAGGACATTACAGGAAATAACTTTTAGCATTTTGGGTTTATATAATAGGAAGCTGTTTGGGGCTAGCAGTAGATTATGAGTAAAAATTGTTGTTGTGGTGGAGAAGTTTGTGATAGAATAGGTACAGTAGGTTAGGTGGAATAAGAGAAGAGGATATAGAGTGGAAGTGAGTGCATAAAAGTGGTTGCAGGTGAGTGTAAGGGATAGTTTGAGTAGAAGGTAGGCATGGGGGTGCTTTGGAAGAGTAAGAAGTAGCATAATAAAGAGGAATTAGTAGTACAAGAAGGGAGCAAGGGACCTGGACAATATAGAGGATTGGGGAAGGCATTTTTAGAATGGGGGGTAGTGGAAGTGAACTGGCTTATTGAGGAGGAGAGGTATGGAAGTAGATGGGGTTATATTAATTTACCAGGAGGAGAAGAGGAGACTAAGAGTAGAGAGGGGTATGGGATAGCGGAGTGGGAGGAGTAAGAGTGGGAGGGGTAATAAGGAGAGGACAATGATTAGTTAATTGATATGGGTGGGAGGAGTATGGGAAGAATAAATGTAGAGGTGCTGGGAGCGGGTGAGATTTGGGGGCATGGTAGGGGAGCGGAGTGAGCCTGTAGGGCGAACAGTGCGGGTAGATCCAAAAGAAGGAGAATGCGAGGAAAACAATCAATAGAGTGTAAAAGTCTGAAGGTAAGTTTGCAGTGATGTATAGGAAGGTAAGAGACTTTATAGAGAAGTAGAGTTGTAGGTAGATATATAGATGAAAGACAGTAGAAGAAGGTAAGAGGCTTACGAAGGAAAGAGATGGGGTGTTAGTAGAGTGATATGTGGATATGTAATCCTGGGACAATAGTGAGGGAGTGAGCAGTAAAAGAGATGTCTAGGAACTGTGTAGGGGAAATATGGTAAAGAGTGGGTAAAGGGATAGAGACAGCAAGATGATAGTGAAGCACCACCTAGTGGGCAGTCAGTTTGTTGCAGCAAAGTCCCCTGAGGGGGATATCAGGTTAGGGGTAGGAGGGAGCTATCGTAGTTCAGGCTAGAGGGTATAATATAATAGGGAGAGTAGGGGTTATTTAAGTGAGAAAAGGGGGGTTTGGCTGTTGGCTAACCTGGCAGGGAAGTGTGCTGTGACCTAGTAGAAATTATGTACTACCTTTAATTGTTACAAATGGTTGAAGCAGTACACATACTTTCACTGAATTCCTTGCTGGGAATGACTCTCAGGGAGCAGATGGGATTTTAGTTTTTGTTTTTATTTTCCTTTTTTTGTGGGCTCTTGTCATGGACTTCCAGTAGGGCACATTCAGGTGGTTAGAGCAGGATGGGCAGGAACACAAGTTTCACTGAATTCCTTGCTGGGAATGACTTTAAGGGAGCAGATGGGATTTTAGTTTTTGTTTTTATTTTCCTTGTTTGTAGGCTCTTGTCATGGACTTCCAGTAGGGCACATTCAGGTGATTAGAGCAGGACGGGCAGGAACACAAGCATCTCTTGTCAGATCCATGCCTCCAATAACTAATGGTCCAATGAGCTGCGCTTTGATTTCTCCTTCCAAGTAGACAAAGATAGTTGGCAGATTTCTATCAGGGTAGTTAGGTATACAAGTTGTAGAAATGGCTTTAATGAACTTGGTGGCAGGAAATTTATTTGCCAATGCAGAAAGATGTTGGTTTATCAGAGTGCAGAGAGGAATTCTCCTGTCCAACCTGTCCTTATGACTGTGAGTCCCACAACTAAGCAGAAATCTATAGAAAGCAACACATTGTTTCATAAAACAGCATACCCACTGCCCAATCAATTAAGCCAAGTCTTATCTCTCCACATGATGCACCTAGACAATATATGACTTTACTACTTTGTAACCATTTGACCTGTTCCTCGTCTGCACAGCACTATATATATATATATATATATATATATATATATATATATATATATGTGTGTGTGTGTATAGCTATATATCCACAGACATGAAATATATATATATATATATATATATATATATATATATATATATATATATATATATATGTATAGCTTTGAAGAATGAACGCCATAAGCATAAAGCATACACAAGGGTTGTGAAGGGAATCTAGAGCAACTAAGGTATTATATAGTCCTTGCAGTGTATGTCAGATAAAGTTGCCCAAGAGTGAGCAGAGCACAACTATTCACACCAGAGGCAGGGTTCTACCAGTGGGCATAACATCGTTGAACTGATATGTCTACATTACACACAGACGGAATGTAGTTCATGTTGTGACCACCTACACTTGTAAACCGCAAATGGCCATAATCCATAACACCAGGAAAGCCACGTATGTGCAAATATAAATGGCGGGAGACCCTGTGAACACACAAGGTGGTACAAAATGTGTGTTGGGCCCCAAACACTCTGGAGAGGGCAGTGTGCAAAGGTGTGTCATGGCTGCGATAGGTGGATAATGGCTGTTACATGTGGAAACTCAACACGGGTGGGGTGGAGGAACTATGGGTATGCGATTATGGATCCATGAGTGCCAGGGTTGGTTGCACTGGTTCCAATGTACCACCCCATGTAGGTCAGCTAGTACGTAATAGGTATATATGCATACACACATGCAGACAACAATATGTTGAAGTACATTCTCTGTAACACATGCACTCCATATATTGACATAAATATGAATGCGCACAGACAAACAAATACAGTAGCTGGAATAATAGGCTGTGCAGATGAGAACAGGTCAAATGACACTGTATCACATCCCAATTATTATTGGCAATCCGTACATGAACATATTGTGACATCTGTCCGCTGTAAAATGTGCTAAATACCAATTACAAGATAACCGGAGTGAAGTGTCGGTGTCATAATGACTAAGGCAATAGTATGCTGGTGAAGCATATATAAAACCCAATACGCATGTGTTAGTGTGTATGGCCGGGAAATGTATTGGTCAACGGACATACAGATGTGTGTATATATATATATATATATATATATATATATATATATATATATATATATATATATATATATATATATATACATATATATATATATATATATATCTATATATATATATATATATATATATATATATATATATATATATATATATATATATATATATATATATATATATAAATATATATATATATATATATATATATATATATATATATATATATATATATATATATATATATATATATGTTATTGTAGATATACACATGTACATACCTAGGTTATGTTACAGCAATTACGGGTAACATATGTTCAGACTGGGCATATGTTAGTGGGAGGTCCAATAAACAAACATCTACCTCCCACACCTCCCCAGCTAGGCCGGTGAGACATACAGACACGCAATAAAGGTAAATACACCGCTGCTTTCCAGACCACTGGCAGGAAACTACCAGTGGGAGAGATTTGCAAGGTCTACACTTTAAACCTGGATCACGGGGTCCCTTGCAGGACACCAAAAATTTGCCTTGTAGGCGAAGCATTGATGATTGATGTGACCACGATGTAGCCGTACACGGAACAGTAGGTTGTGCAAGTCTGATAACACATATGTTGACAAAACGTACGGCATGTGTCCCAAGACGGGGTGAGTGAGCAGTGTGCAGGGGTGTGTTCATAACCCAGCTGTGCTCACAGTAAGGATGAGTGCTGTAGAGGGGTGTCAGGTAGGGGAATCATGGGTATGCAATAATGGGCCTAAGTGTGCAGGTGTTGGATGGCAGAGATGTATTAGGCCCGCCCCGTGGAAGTAATTAATATTCCTATGTGAGCATAGCAGACACCCATACCTCCCAAACTGTAAGAGCACATCTACTGGATAGTTCGTAAACCATTGGGGGAACACATAGGGATTATATCAGTGAACTGTACCCGATTTTCATGGACGTCAGTGATTACGAATCAGAATCTAACATAGTCCTAACTAAACCCTTCCAGAACTAGTGATATTAGGTAGATAGGTGGCGGAATACACGTAATGACTAATGACAACAGATATATATATATATATATATATATATATATATATATATATATATATATATATATGTGTGTGTGAACAAACAAACCCAAGGCCGATGTAAAAATAGAGAAACAAATAATCCCAGCAAAGCAGAAACAGCTCAAAGTGTATTTAAGTCTTTTAAGTTCACTTCAAGATTCACCAAAAATAAAGCACTTCAAGATTCTCCAAAGAATAAGGCACTTCTGCTGATAAAACCACAAGCATTTAATCAAGAAAAGTAAGCGCTTTCACAGATTACAAATTCTGCTTCTTCAGACGTACTGCATCTTGGGTAAACAAACCTTTTATACCAAATTTAAAATTTAAAGACATATTAACACATTGAGTCAAGCTCTATGTATTAAATATATAAGCATATGAAAAACAAATACTATAAAATTACTGTGTAAAACTGTTTCATAAAAAGTAAAAATACACATAAATGTTATTACAATCTTAAATTGCAAAAAATAACAATAATAGTTCTAATGCTGCAATGCCTAAAACTAGTAAAGGCAGCAAGTAAAAACAAACACTCTGCCACTGATATAAAATAATTATCTAATGGATCTCGCTTTAAGTGCAGGTTTTAGAGGGACTGTGTCATTCAGCCCTCTACCTCTATGTGCTGCCAAGTGCAGAATCCACTTCATCTCAGCTACTTCTGTAAGGTTTACCTTGTCTCCTCCTCTCATACTTTCTTCCTGAACATGCAAAACTTGAAACAAGAAAGTGTGTTCAGAACCAAAATGTATTATATGCCTAGCTATGGCACTGCTGCCATCGCCCCTGGAATAACAATACATATGATCCCTGATGCGTTCCCTTAAAGTCCTGTTTGTCTTTCCAACATAAAAATGAAAACAAAATTTACAGTATGCAACATAGACCATATTTTTGGTCATGCATGTTGATTTGCAAAGAACTTCCCAAAGTCTTCCTGTATCAGGATGCCTGAAAAACCTGGATTCATCAATGAAGCCACATTGGGCACATTGATTACATTTAGTTGTACCATAATTCATAACTTCTTGGGAGGCTTTACCTATAAGTTTAGGGAAACAAAGTTGTTGTTTTAAGGTCCTTTTATTACTGAAAGAATACACAGGACAATTACCTATTAACGTTTTTATTTTGTCATCTATTAGCAGTATATTCCAGTTGTCCTGTATTATTTTTTGTATTATGGGAGTATTCTTACTGTACGGCAGTATTATAGGAAGTTTACGGTCCACTATGGGTCTATTCTCATCTCTGGTTTCACTTTTAGAAAAATAAGGCTTACCTTTTGTACTTCTAAAGGTACGCACTATAGAATCTACACTATTTATCTCATTTGTTCTATAGCCCCTCCTTCCTAAGCCATGTTTAAGGAACGTCAACTCAGTTGCCAACCTGTTTTCATCACAACATAATCTTGAAGTTCTTAATGCTTGTCCTTTTATTATGTTGTCGAATACAAACGGTGCATGCATACTCTATGGAGGTATGAAGGTCTATAACAGGGTTTACGATAGATTAGAGTAGAAAAAACATCTTTAGTTTTAAAAATATTGACATCCAAAAAATTTACACTGGTCAGTGAATACTCCATGGTAAATTTTAAAAACCCATCCAATTCATTGACATGTTGGACAAAGGATTCCAAACTAGAGCTAGACCCTTCCCAAAAAAGGAATAGGTCATCCACAAAACGTCTAAAAAAGACGACTTGTGGATTGGATAAAATCACTTCTGTCTCCCATGCCACCATCACCAAGTTTGCATACGAATTGGCGCAGCTAGTGCCCATTGCCATACCACGTGTTTGCCTATAGTATTTATCCATAAACAGAAAAACATTGTTTTCTAGTACTGTTTCTAACAACAAAATTATTAAATCTACTTTAGTCAGAGGCAAGAAGTCCATCAGTACCTTTTTAACCATTTCAAGACCCTTGTCATTAGGGATGCAAGTGAAAAGGGATACTACGTCCATGGTTGCTAAAATAATGCCTTGTTTATTGGTGCAAGTCTCAACAAATTCATAAGTGTCCTGCAGAAATTGAGCAGTCTTTAAGTACATACTTATAATGTTGTAATACTTGTTTTAATTCTGCATCCAAAAACACTGAAATGGACTCAGTAAGCCATCCTGATCCTGCCACTTTGGGTCTGAATTTGGGATGGAACATGTCTTTATGGACCTTAGGAAGTCCATTAAAGCTAGGTATGACCGGAAACTCTACCAAAAAGAATTTATACATATCTGAGCTAAAAAGTCCTGACACAAGGCAGTCTTGTAGCATGGAATACACTCGCTGTATCATTGTAGAGATGTCCTGCTGACAAATTGATTCATAACTGTTTGAATTTAACATGCGTTGTAATGATTCTATATAATATTGCCTGTCCATGACTACTACTGGACCCCCTTTATCAGCAGGGTGAACAATAATATCAACATTTTTCTTCAAATTGGATAAGGCTAGTTTTTCATCTGCACTTAAATTATCTTGCAAACACATATTAAAGTTATTATAACCATCATATAAATCATTCTCTACAGCTTTTACAAAGACTTCTATAGTCGAAGGCAAATGGGGATTATAGCAACTTTTCTTTTTAAAAGTGGCACTTTCATTACTTATAGTATCACTAAACTGTAATTTCAAAGTCACATTACGTGCAAAAAATCTTATAGCAAGTAACGCTTCAGTAATGTCCATGGAACAAGAGGGCGCAAAGCTCATGCCTCTTTCTAAAACTTTATATTAATTTTCAGTCAACTTGACTCGGGAAATATTCCATACTAAAGTCATTGTGTCCATACTTTATTCCTGACTACCTCTTGTTGTTGCTGTGTATGTTCTTTCTGTTTCATACTTCTCTGTTCGTCTTGGTCCATCGACCTTTTCCTTCCTCCCTTTATGGGAAGAGGAAAAATGGGAAAAAAGTTTTTTTGAATGTCTTGCTCTTCTGTTTGTCCACTTTCTAATTGAATTTTGCATCTGACAGCTGTACTTGTGGCTAACACAACACCAGTAGTGTTAGGCAAATTCTCAGACACATTCTCTGCTGGTGTAAAATAAATGGACGTAGGCAGTCTTGTAGCATGGAATACACTCGCTGTATCATTGTAGAGATGTCCTGCTGACAAATTGATTCATAACTGTTTGAATTTAACATGTGTTGTAATGATTCTATTTAATATTGCCTTTTTTAGACGTTTTGTGGATGACCTATTCCTTCTTTGGGAAGGGTCTAGCTCTAGTTTGGAATCCTTTGTCCAACATGTCAATGAATTGGATGGGTTTTTAAAATTTACCATGGAGTATTCACTGACCAGTGTAAATTTTTTGGATGTCAATATTTTTAAAACTAAAGATGGTTTTTCTACTCTAATCTATCGTAAACCCTGTTATAGACCTTCATACCTCCACAGAGAGTATGCATGCACCGTTTGTATTCGACAACATAATAAAAGGACAAGCATTAAGAACTTCAAGATTATGTTGTGATGAAAACAGGTTGGCAACTGAGTTGACATTCCTTAAACAAGGCTTAGGAAGGAGGGGCTATAGAACAAATGAGATAAATAGTGTAGATTCTATAGTGCGTACCTTTAGAAGTACAAAAGGTAAGCCTTATTTTTCTAAAAGTGAAACCAGAGATGAGAATAGACCCATAGTGGACCGTAACTTCCTATAATACTGCCGTATAGTAAGAATACTCCCATAATACAAAAAATAATACAGGACAACTGGAATATACTGCTAATAGATGACAAAATAAAAACGTTAATAGGTAATTGTCCTGTGTATTCTTTCAGTAATAAAAGGACCTTAAAACAACAACTTTGTTTCCCTAAACTTATAGGTAAAGCCTCCCAAGAAGTTATGAATTATGGTACAACTAAATGTAATCAATGTGCCCAATGTGGCTTCATTGATGAATCCAGGTTTTTCAGGCATCCTGATACAGGAAGACTTTGGGAAGTTCTTTGCAAATCAACATGCATGACCAAAAATGTGGTCTATGTTGCGTACTGTAAATTTTGTTTTCATTTTTATGTTGGAAAGACAAACAGGACCTTAAGTGAACACATCAGGGATCATATGTATTGTTATTCCAGGGGCGATGGCAGCAGTGCCATAGCTAGGCATATAATACATTTTGGTTCTGAACACACTTTCTTGTTTCAAGTTTTGCATGTTCAGGAAGAAAGTATGAGAGGAGGAGACAAGGTAAACCTTACAGAAGTAGCTGAGATGAAGTGGATTCTGCGCTTGGCAGCACATAGAGGTAGAGGGCTGAATGACACAGTCCCTCTAAAACCTGCACTTAAAGCGAGATCCATTAGATAATTATTTTATATCAGTGGCAGAGTGTTTGTTTTCACTTGCTGCCTTTACTAGTTTTAGGCATTGCAGCATTAGAACTATTATTGTTATTTTTTGCAATTTAAGATTGTAATAACATTCATGTGTATTTTTACTTTTTATGAAACAGTTTTACACAGTAATTTTATAGTATTTGTTTTTCATATGCTTATATATTTAATACATAGAGCTTGACTCAATGTGTTAATATGTCTTTAAATTTTAAATTTGGTATAAAAGGTTTGTTTACCCAAGATGCAGTACGTCTGAAGAAGCAGAATTTGTAATCTGTGAAAGCGCTTACGTTTCTTGATTAAATGCTTGTGGTTTTATCAGCAGAAGTGCCTTATTCTTTGGAGAATCTTGAAGTGCTTTATTTTTGGTGAATCTTGAAGTGAACTTAAAAGACTTAAACACACTTTGAGCTGTTTCTGCTTTGCTGGGATTATTTGTTTATATATATATATATATATATATATATATATATATATATATATATATATATATCTATATATATATATATATATATATATATATATATATATATATATATATATATATATATATATATATATATATATATATATGTTACTGTAGATATACACATGTACATACCTATGTTACATTACAGCAATTATGGGTAACATATGTTCAGACCGGGCATATGTTAGTGGGAGGGCCAGTAAATCCCCGATTATCATGGACGTCCGTGATTACAAATCAGAATCTAACACAATCCCAACTAAACCCTGCCAGAGCTAGTGATATTAGGTGGACAGGTGGCAGAATACACGTAATTACTAATGACAACATGTATGAGTCAAACAGCATGTACCTCGACAAATGTCTATGAGTACATATGCTCTGGGACTGTCTGTGTGTCAGGTTAATAGTACCAATCATCTAAATGTGTCCCTGAGGGTGTTATGCAGTGTCCCTGATTCAGTGTTCATTCTCCCCCATTCGTATGTGAGGTCTGCTAGTGATGGAAAGCGCATATTCCGCCGACCACCTTAGGTAGATGATAGCATAATAGGTTGGGGTTACCACATGTTCGCCTTTGTGAGGGACACTCCCCTCCTGGTAGTTGTGTCCTGCAAAATGAATGTTATTATGGTGCATGGCCTGTGATTTAGGGCAAATAATCCATATATTGTCTGTAGTGGTTGCATAAAATGATTATGTTGTATCTGAAACACCTAGATGTTATAGGAAACAGTATTAGCAACTATAATACTACAAGAATAACCTTTACTTATGCAAACCGGTGAAGCAGTCTATTTTCTACTGGCTGTGGGTATGTGTTGCCTTGCCAAATCTGACATCTCTACATATAGGTCCTATAGGGCTGCCATCTTCCCAAATGGCCAAAGTGGGACTTGCTCTGTAGAAATGTCAGACGTACCAGGTGAGAACATACCTACAGCCGTGCATAGTACAGAACTATATGTATTACCACAAATAAAAGCTTAGTCTAGCAGCAATCAAGTTGCTTATGCTACTTCACATAACATATAGAAGTGTCATATATACAATAACTGTTACATGCAACTATTAGAGAAACATAGAATAGAATATTGTCCTGTAATCAGGACATTTGCTATGTCTAGATTATTTTTGCATGACACATACGCCTAAGGAGGGACTGTCCCATGCAAAGTTGGGCAGGTGTTAATCCTAAAGTCTCACCTCGGCCAATTTAAATGGTGGAAAACCTACAATAGGTATGCAGTAGCATGACCCGGCAGACGGATGTGGGTCCCAAAACACATTTACTTGTCTGCATTGCAGAGTATCAGTTCCCATGTATCAGCCAGATGGGAGCAGATTGTATGAGGAACATGCATATAATATGATTAACTCACTGGACAGGCCGCCGATTCCTTACAGTCGAACACCATGCCGTTGCCTAATGGTCAGCCATACCCTATCTGTAGTCATGTAGTCCGATGTAATAGGCATCACAAGGGATTGCTCCCACCCAGCCTGAGTGACAAATGCAAGCACCAATGTCGGTGCATGTGCAAGTGAGGGAGCGAGCGGGTGTAAGCGTGTTTGGCTACCAGTATGCAAGTATTGCACTGTTAAAGAAATGTGGAGTCTAAACAAGTGTAAGAAGCTGTAACCAGAGGTCAGCAGTGCTTAACGCCATGCAAACACATGCACAACCGCTCCCAACTGCTTCAATGTGCCTTACTTACTCCGTATCCAATGGCCTTGTTCTGGCCGCAAACAAATAACCGTCCTTTGCAAGTGTTGGTAGCAACACCCTGTGCACACAGCTAATGTGAATTACCCATACACCATGGCAAATATACAGACAATAGACAGTACCACACACATACCATACAGCACAGTCATCCAACAGTATAACAACGTACCTGCAGATATGTCTAGACCACTGGTGTTTGCAGACCTGGCCATCTTGTGTTTACATGTGTGAGCATGCCCAGTATGACCATTCCAGATGTTGTCGACTGACATTGCCATCATACCTTCATGTGTTTGAGCATGCCCAGTATGGTCACCTGTATCGCATGTGTTACATGTCCAGGTAGTCAGTACTGTGGTGCCAACCTCTGTGTTGTACACTGACAGGTGGCATGCTGTGTCTGCAGGGTATCTATTGGTCATGTGGCATTGACTGTTGCTACATTTCTGCACAGTGTGGGGGGACATCCGACTGTATCCACATTCCTACACAGAACCGGGGGGGGGCACACCTGACTGTTACATGTGTACGTTGGAAGGGGGGCACAGCTGACACTTGTACACTTTTGCTACTACTGTACTAGTATGTCAGGTACTCCATTTCAGTGTGTAGACCTACCTATTGTGCTGTCTAGAGGCATACCAGTGTACTCCAGATCTTAGCTTTAATTACCAACATATTAGTTTCAGATGTCCTAGCCTTCACAACCTACATCCAACTGCCTGGCCTGCTGTAGTCTCTCTGTGTGTCTGTGGGGGGGGTCATCCATTGGGCATATTCAGAGGCCATAGTACAGCATTTGTCTGTGTTGGTATACACCTGTCCAACTGGTTGAGACTTGTGTGGGCTGTATGGACACACATGATGCTCAGCCCATTGCTCGCAGTGGGTTAGGACACCCTGTGTACTACTGGCTACTGTAGTGACCCCGGTATGTGCTACAGATGTTGTGGTGCCACTATGGACATCTACTGTCTGCTGCCTTAACATTCTGCCACCAAATTCTCTTGCATGCTCACATCCATACATAAGCTACAGGTAACAACACATTCTAATGCAACTTCCAATTGGTAGGTTGATTGCTTTACCTTGAGGGTGTACCAGACCTGAGGATGGTGCTGGAGGGCTGCCTATGTCAGATGCACACAGTGCACTTCCTATACATGGCTGACCACAGGTAGTGTCATGTTTGGCATCCCATTTACTGTCTGTGCGAGTCAGAGAGGGTGACATTCCATGGGTACCTACTGTGTCAGTGCATATGCTATGCGTTGCCTCTTTGTCAAGGCCAGGTCATACTGGGCATGCCTCCTTCCGCCTACTGGATCCGGCTCAGGTAGTTCTTCCTCCGAGTCACTCTGTGCCTGTACAGGCCTAGGCATTATTGGGGGGCTGTGTGGCCCTGCCCCATGCTGTTTCTGCTGCAGCTGTTTCCGCAGGATCATATTGTGTAGCATAGCACATACCATAACAATTTGGGTGCATGTAGCTGGTGAATACTGCAAGGCTCCACCGGATGTGTCCAGACACCGAAACCATGACCTGAGCATCCCAAACACATGCTCAATTATATATCTTGTCTGCGCGTGTGCTTCATTATGGCATAGTTGTTCAGGTGTGTGTGCATTTCTGATGGGTGTCATCAGCCACGGCTCCAGTGGGTACCCAGCATCCCCCACTAGGTGACCGTAGGGGGATGTCCATATTGGTAAAGCTGTGGAAGAGCTGCATCAGATGCCATATTTCGGAATCGTCATAGCTTCCAGGGCAGCCAGCACACACATTCAGTATAATGTCCTGGGCATCGCTTATGACCTGGCAGTTGATGGAGGGGATGCCCCTGCGGTTAATGTAGGCCCTACCCCACTCACCGGGTGGTGCCTTGATGCATATTTATGTGCAGGCTATAGCACCCACTACCCCAGGGTAGTCTGCCATTTGGTGGAAGAGATGCATATTGCTGGTCAACACATCAAGTGTGTTGAGGAAATGTACGTGCTCATTGGCATGTGGTGACATGGCATCCAGGAACTGGTAGAATACTCTGGATGCAGATGCCTGTGAAATCCCCATGATATCCCAAGTTGTGCTTTGGGAGGTACCTGTAGCTAGTATACCTAGGCCTGCACATACCTTGGTATCCACTGGGATGGGTATCCCTTAACCTGTTTGTTGTGTCAGGTGTGGCTGGCACAGTTCAACAATCTGCTGTAGGAAGTCTCTGTTCACCCCATAGCACTCCACTGTCTCCAGCTCATGTAGCCCCTGGTAGGTTACCCTGGGTCTGTACAGTCTTCTCTGTCTCCTCACTGAGGGTTGTTTGGCAGCATTCACATCCTCACCACCCTCAGCCTCCTGCACATGTTGGTCTATGTTGCCCGCTCCAGCCCTTCTCATTTCGTCAAATTGTTTTGTAAAATTTCCCCGCATGTATACACTGGTGGTGTAGAGTGTGGAAAAACCCGAGAGTATGGTGCTTGCTCACTTTATCGTAGTGTTCTGGGCCCGGCTGGGCCTGTAATCTGCTGTTCGTGATAATTATCACCTGTTTGCCCAGCTTGTTCACCTTGACTACTCTCCTACTGCTGTTGTCCCTCCCAATTGCACTAGGCAGGTATAGACCCACCCCTAGCTTAGGCGTGCTAAGGCAGGAGCAATCCCGAGACACAGGGCTCCAGTGTACATACAGTATGCCTGACCCCCCCCCATGTTTTCACCTGTATTCGAGTCCTGCACCTGGCTATCTATACACATACACTCCTGGGATCTGCATCACACCCTGGGGATAAACGGGTTTCACTATTTTCTACCTTGTTTGCATAGTATTGTCATCTAATGCATAGTTACATGACCCATACTGAGCGCCCCCAAAAATAACCACTGCTTAGTGTTGCACAGATCCACACACAACTGGTTAAAAGCACCTTACTATCACTGTATTTGATGTCCCTTGTTCTTCCCAGCAACAAAACAACCAGTCTCTGCACAGCTCGAACCCTGGACCTTGCACACCACAGACGATGTGCTTTACCACTAAGCCATGGCAGATATACATACATCTGAGGTTATCAAGTACAGATCATCCAGCACAGGCATTCAACAGTATAGGACATGTATTCCATCATGTAGATTTATGTGTGCTAATGTCCACATTTTTAGATATATATATATATATATATATATATATATATATATATATATATATATATATATATATATATATATATATATATATATATATATATACACACATACACACACACACACACACATATATATATATATATACACACACACACACACACACACACATATATACATATACACACACATACATAGATATAGAATATATATCTCAACAGTGGACCACATGACACCAAAGCATTAGACAAGAATGAAAAGGAAACCACATGCGTCTCCTGCAATATGTACTGGTGTTAATATCAAGGCAAGTGCATTTCTGTGCATCACATGGGTTCAGACTGTATTAAGGGTAAGTTTAGGGCTACTGACATTACTCACCAGATGAATTGCCGAATGTATGTGTATGTCTTGCTAACCCAGTCTCTTGGCCAATTGTGACATTTATGGACACTATATAGGAAAACAACAAAACACGCTTCTCAACACATCCTGGAGCTAGCCACTCACAGACACCAACACATAGGATATGACTGCCAAACACGCACACCTGTCATGCCTTGGAATAGAAAGCCTACCTGTCTATTCTATCACACTACAGCATTACTCTGTTACAGAATGCACTATCATGATTACTGGGACACAGCACTCCCAGAGGTGTACTTCTAGGTGGGTGACATCATCAGCAATGGAAAAGACGGCGATAGGGATTGTATGGAGTGTGAGCAGTCTAAAAGCATATTTCTGTCCCCAGGCAAATGGAGACACACACACACAGAGTTGGCATGGCTGGGATTAGAACACACACCTAACTACCTTATCACACTACAGCATTATGCAGTTACAGAACACGCTACCGAGCTTACTGGGACACAGCACTCCCAGAGGTGTACTTCTAGGTGGGTGACATCATCAGCAATGGAAAAGGCGGCGATAGGGATTGTATGGAGTGTGAGCCGTCAAAAAGCATATTTCTGTCGGCAGGCAGATGGAGACAAACACACGCCAGTTGTGTGATCAGGACAACTGCCTATCTATGGACCACTATTACAATACTACATAGATACGAGCAGCAAGACTGTCAATATGACCTTCTAGGAATGCGGACAATGACATGGATGATGGCAGTTACGATGTACATACCTGTGAACCAGTGTGTTCAATGTTGGAATCCATCCTGAAGTGGGGTATGGCCATCTGTTGACTGTCGACTACTATCACTATACAGGGTTACAATGGCCATGCCCATACACTTAGAGGCACATAACCGACACAAGGTGTCAATGGGCATGCTCACACACTTAGTAGCACACGGCCATTTGGAATGCACTATATGTCCATCTACACAACGTTATACTGGGCATGCTCACACACTTAGTAGCACAGGGCTATTTTGTATGCACTCTGATTCTAAACACGGAAGGGCACAGTAGCCATGCTAGTACAGTTAGATGTAAACAACACATTGTAATGGACTCCAGTGTTGATAGTTGTCATTGTTAGCAGGAACACTGCACTACATATATCTGACACCGGTCTTCTACAAAACGTCTGCTGCTGTCCATTACCTTAGATGTACCAATCTAAACCTGGCACACTAATACCACCCATGGTGATGTCCTGCCAGGAGTGGCTACTTTGCCCATATAGTGCCATTCATAGACGAATGTCCTGAGACCAGGTTAACACCCTGACACCTAGAGGACAACTGCATTGTATGTGCATGCCAAACAGTGCTAGATGTGTAGCGTTCGTAATCACAACTGCCCAATGTAGATCCAACAATGGGGAATACTGACATCTGTGCAGTGAGGAACACCTGTCTGAAGGCTCAGTTGTGCACAATAGCACTACCACCATATACCTCGGATACAGACATGTGGGCCATAACACCAGTACGGACAGCTCTAGGTGGTGGAGTCCCCACGTACATGAAGGCCACTCACATGTACTGACCAGAACACCCTCAAAAGGCATCACAGATGTGTCAGGTGCAGATCACAGTGTCAAAAGCCACATTCTAGGATGTAGCCCTCAGACATCACCATGTCCTTGGACCAGCAACACACATCCATACATGTGGTAGAACATACATTAGTACAACTCCATGTGACCCATGACCAGTGGACTGTACCTAGCTCTACATCAACTGTGCAGACTACCCATGTACTGACACAGTTGCATCATGTGTTTTGCAATGCAATGATACCACTGTTCATGACCAGGTCAGCTGTACACATAACAGGGGCCCTGCGTCATATACAGCAGTAACAGATGATTGTTGCTGTACACCAGTAAACACCCTCATGTTTGTATATGACATACATGTACCTGCCATGGATATGTACATGCCACACACACACAACACATATGTACATAGCATAGCTGTTGCTGTCCTTCATGCAGACAGGTGGCTACAGCAATTACACACATGCAAATGGAAGGTAGGTCCATGGATTTTGAATGCTAACAGTATATAAGGTGTGATATCAATGTTGACTGAGTTAACATTCCCTCTGTACTTGTTACCCATGACAACTATTATATCATACAACAGTCCATGTGTCATGTATGTTATCACACATGTCCGCCAATTGCAATGCATACAAACATAGCTAAATGACAGGAATGTAGGACCTACACACATGTACATGTAGTGGTGTGAATTCAGCTACCATGCGTGTGCAGTAGCTGATGTTTGCAGGAGATGTATGTCTTACTACAACATGCAGTAGCAATGCAGCCCCATCATTGCCAACTGTATATGGTGATATACTGACAGTATGGTAAGATGTACATCAGGTATGGACAGATGCGTGGACATAACTAAGTGGTGGGCCATCTTTGCAGATGGATGTTTGCTGAAGACAGCTCACATGTGTGTCACAAGCCATCCTACCATAACATGTGCAAACACTAAGCTATGCTTCTGTTAATTGAAGGGGAAGACATACAACCTACACAGCGGTCAGGGTGTCACTGACTGTAAATCACTTGATACCTGTAACACTTAAGACCTCCCGTGTGCATATATCAGCACAATTGCCAAAGGTAGTGTCGGTACACATTGTAATGTGGGCAATACTGCTGCATGTCTGTCATATGTATCATAAGATAGCAGGTGTTTGATTCACAGTACTGCCATGTGTGTTTGCTTGTGTGTCCACATATGCCACATATGGTGGGGAATACATCCCAATTGTTACGCACACTTCTGTACACTGTTGTAGAGATCTGTACATACTGCAGTGTAGAAAGCAAGACATAGGCAGGGGTTGGGTGTGTATCACACACATGTGAGCTATCTGTATGTGCATGACATAGGTGCATTCAATTGTGGACTCCACAGTGTGTGTGTGTGTGTGTGTGTGTGTGTGTGTGTGTGTGTGTGTGTGTGTGTGTATGTGTGTGTGTGTGTATGTACGGCTGTCTGGTCCATGGAGTGAGGATATATGTTACCATAGTGAACAGATAGGACCCCTAACCCCTCCAGATGATGCAATCTACTATCCTGTTGATGCCATCAATCTTAGGCATTACTGACTACCTGTACATGTATATTCTCTGTGTCGTGTCATGTGGGTGCACAGTACTGTAATGGTGATTACCGCATAGGCAGGGTCCTCACATCAATACTATCAAGTGTGTGTGTGTGTGTGTGTGTGTGTGTGTGTGTGTGTGTGTGTGTGTGTGTGTGTGTGTGTGTGTTACAGTGTTGTTGACCCTGTGAGTGTGGGTGTGTTACTGTGTGTCTAAATACATGTGTGCGAATACCTGTGTGTGTGTGTGTGTGTGTGTGTGTGTGTGTGTGTGTGTGTGTGTGTGTGTGTGTGTGTGTGTGTGTGTGTGTGTGTATTTGTGTGTATTTGTGTGTTCTCATCCTGTAATGTGAATGTGTATTACTGCTACACAGTGAGGCCTCAAGCTATCAACTGGCCTCTACCCTTGAAATCAGCTAGACTGCTATGTAAACTCCCTGCCCCATGTAACTGTACCTGTGATGTCACCTGGTATGGATGTCACGTCTCTAGCCACTGTAGCTTAGTACACAGCTCCCATGCTCCTGGATCAGTAGATGTGTAGACATCTTTGTAATGTCAGTCTTTCTAACAGTGAGGTTGAAGCTATGAATAGCATGCTGGTATTGCCATACATACCTGTGAGTAGTCCACATTTACACATGGGAAACTGCAAACACTGGCACTCAATGGCACATGCAATTAGACCTGAAGAAGGGAAGCAGGACATCATTACCAACATCCTGTTAATGTTGTTACCAAGACACATACTGTGAACAGAAAACAATGCATTCTAAACCTGTACTACATGGTATGTCTGCTGCGTGTCAACAGTACACAATAATTGTAATCTACACTTATCTCCCTATTCTGTTCACCCTGTTTATCAGACCATATGAGCATGTCCCTGCACCGATGATGTGGATGATAGGAATGTGGCACAGGCATCATCATATGCACAGGGTGATAATGTTTGCCAGGGGCCTAGGCTGCACCAGTGGATGACATCATGTGCGTGGGTTAGGGTCTGTGATCTAATTGGCCATGTGTGGTTGTTATACATGTGAGTGTTGCAGTGTCCTACAGATGTTTCTGGTGTGTGCGTGTATGTGCGCACACAGTTCTGCCATGTGTCTGGCCTACACAGGGGTATTATTGACAGCTCCAGACTGTACAGACCAGGTTTTAGAGCTCATGGTGTTCGGCCATGGCCACTTGACCTGTGCCTGCCAGGGGTTGCATGGGCACTACCAGGCAGAGGTGCAGATTGGATATTGTCTGATGACACATGTCCACTGCAACCGTGTCCCCATTGGGACCATCCAGGGCCACATGCATGTGGCCTGCTGTGTCCTGGTGTGGACAGTGCAGCACCAGCTGCACTGCTGCTACCGCCACTATGGGAGCGGGCATGTGAGGTAGCTCATTCACGTAGACCTGCACCAGGTGAAGTAGCTGACCTACGTCCACGTGCCCTACGCCTCACTCTTACCAGATGTTCCAGCACAGACAGCTCACACTCGCGGATTGTCATGCCATGGTCAAGGATTCCAACCATGTCACCCAACTGTCTGTCCAAAACCTCAGCAATCTGCTGTTGAGCATTTGCCAATGCCTGGATGTTGTCATTTAAATAATGGATAGCAGCCCTCTGAAGCCTCTGCCCTTCTCTGTTCTGCCGTTCAGCACATGCCTGTGCCACCATTACAGCCTGAAACATACGTCTGGTGACACCAGCTGCTGCGCTCTGCCCTGCAGGGGCATGTCAGCCAGAGGTCCTCCTATGAGCAGCACTGGCCACATGCCTGTGTGGCCCATCTCCAGTCATTTGCCTGACACCATGGTGTGAATACACACCTTTTGTAGCCGCCACACTTTCCTGTTCCAAGCTACCACATGCTAACTGTCCTTCCTCTATGGTCACTGGTGATGGGGTATGTGTTGGCATGAGATCTGTGTGTGGGGAAGAGGGGGATATAGCTGGAATGGCAACCAATGGCACAGATTCAGCCCCTGACAACTCTACCTGTGCCTAAAGCATATGTTCATCATCACTGCTAGAGTCTCTGGGGACACTAACATCAGATGGACCGCAGGAGGGTAACGCACCTACATCACCTGTGAAGACAAACAGAAACTCTACATTACAATACAGATACACACACACACACACACACACACACACACACACACACACACACACACACACACACACACACACACAGACACACACACACAGACACACACACACACACACACAGACACACACACACACACACACACACACACACACACACACACACACACACACACACACCATGCATGTGATTTGACAGAAGGCATGCAACATGATTGTGATACAGCAGACGTCATGCAGCTCAGACAATAATAGTGGCAGTTATCATACATCCCTGGGTTGCACACAACAGCATGCATGTGTCATAGCAGAAACCATGCATTTCACACAATCATGGTAGTAAGCATGCATCCCTGAGTTACACTATGTGGACCACCATATGCTAACAATACACATGGCTGATGTGTGGCATATGACCTTGACATTAACATGTAGTATGACATGTAACCTGCTGATCTGTGCATTGACATGCATACATGTTTAACACAATGGTGTCCTGTCACATATACAGTGGGGTAATGGTGTCACATTGCAGTGCTGTCTGTCCACCCTACAGATAAAAATGCACATTTAGCAGATGTGCATGACCATTTAAGGGTATTATGAGGCATCTATATTGCTATACAGTGTGAAGTACAGACAGAGTGCTATTGCATGGAATCATGAGGCGTCTCTATTGCTATACAGTGTGAGTTACAGACACAGTACATAGCCATGACTGTCTGCATACACAATACATATATACTGTGGATTGTGACCCACATCGCTGAGGTGTATACACACTAAACCATGATGTAGAATGTGTGACACAGGTCACCGAAGACCATACGGATGACACCCCTGCACATCTGCAAACATATTTTAGCTGCCTGGCAACCATGTCCACACATGCAGTGGAAATAAAAACTGTAGAAGACATAATTATCAATGAATGTGTATACAGTTATAAAGGTTTTAAAATATTTAACTACACTAATCTCACTGTCACTAAAACACATTTCAGTTTGTTTTCCAAAGGTTTTACCTACATTCCCAGGGTCAAAGCCAACATGGTTGATTTATTGGTGGATGTTAAAATGTTTGTGAGACAAAAGAACTTTGAGATACTTTTTAATGGTTTAGATAAAAGAGAGAGTACTAGTATTTTAAAGAAAAAGAATACTTTTAACCCACTGTTACATCTACAGCTCAAAAATTTCGAAAATGTTTTAGAGAAGCATCTTAGAGATGAGCTATAATTTAATAAAGTACCCCCCAATCTCACAAAGGATGAATTCAACATCCTTGATTCTTGTAGAACAGACAAGAATCTCAGAGTCATGAAGCCTGATAAAGGAGAAGGGGTGGTTCTGATGGACCAAATAGACTATGAAGTCAAAATGCTAAACATGTTGAATGATGAAAATACATATGAAAGAGTGTCCTTGAATGAGTTTAACATTGCAAAAAGGAACGTTTCAATATGTCTTAATGACTTACTTCTTAAGGGGCTTATTGACTTAGAAACTTACAACTACCTACATGTTGAGAAACCAAAAATTCCTTCTATTTTTGGTATACCCAAGGTCCACAAGAACCATTTGGACCCACCTCTTAGACCCATTGTTACAGCAGAGGGCTCTTTGACAGCCCCCCTAGCCAAATATATTGACTTTCATTTGAAGCCATTTATATTGGAACATTTCAACATTTTAAAAGATTAATGGGATTTTTTGAAACACATTGATGCCCTACAGAAAACAAATACCCCATTTCTTATTTCTTTGGATGTGGTGGACCTATTTACTTGTATTCCCCATGAAACAGGTCTTTTATGGTTTTGTTTTTGTTTCTGTTCTGTGAGGTTTGTTCATGGAGTGAAAATGAACATCTCTTGCTGATCTGCAGTGCCTGTCTTTTGAATTTATCACTGTGTAATACTGTCTGTGTACCCCACATGTGTAGTTCTGATGTGCAGTACATGTTCCTACATTGAACAACACCTCCACCATTGTATGCACAGCTGTCCACACATCTAGCAATGACAGTTTCTGCGGTTTCATGTCAGTGTTTCACTTAGTTTGTAAGTATTGCACATGGGTAGCCAGTGTGATGGATTGCAGATGCTACCTGTATATTGTGATCGGACAATACATTATGTGTACGTGTGTTAACTGGCCACATGGTGAATAGATCTGTGCATTAACATGCCTGATACTTATAACTGTCTCACCTGCAATGGCCTGCTCTCTTAGCGGAACGCCAGAGGTACCTATATAGGGGTGACACAGCAGTATGATCATTATCCACGCCTGTATGACAGCTACAGGGTGCAATGTGCATGTTAACGCATTCACCAGTACAATAGGATATACTATGGAGTATGCACAAGTGTGCATACACAGAGTAGCATACTATAGTATGCCGCATGTGTGTATACATGCCTTGCATATGATGTTACATTACATATTTTACAGTGACACATGCAACTATATGGGATATAATAGTTATATGTGCAGTAGTGACTTACCAGGCAACTCCAGGCTCGGTGGTTGAGAGACACCCACCTCCCCTATGTCAGCTAAGGCTTGTGGATGCTGTTCTGATGGTGTCCCCAAGCTGGCCAGTAGCTCCTCAGTACATGTGAGTGGGGGCTGGGTTGGTGGCCCACCACCTGTTGCACCTTGTTCCCTGGTGATTGCATTCACATGCTGTTTCGCATGTCTGATCAGGTCCGTGCAGTGTCTGTGCACCTGCTGGTATGTGTGGTTATGGCCACCCACATCATTAACCCTCCTGCGAAGGTCCTGCCACAGGTCATCCTGCTGCTGTGCATCCTGTGGCATATGGCTAAACAGGACATCATAGTTGTCTTGGAGGTAAGGTATAAGGGCCTCATCCTCCAAGTGGGTATAGGCTGGGAGCCTTGCTCATGGCATATCTGGAAGACATAATGATGGAGACAGGTCACAGTATCTCAGAGATGCACAGAGATACAGCTGCACATACATGTGTATCACATTTATTACATATAAATAGTTGTCTTTGCAAATCTTCATGACACTGACACCACTGACATGTTTGTGTCACACACATGTGACACCCAATGGGTACTGGATTTTATCACCATATATGTCTGCCACCTGATTACATTGCTCATTCTCCATGTGGATGCTGTCTTGATGTGGGCATATCTATTTGTACTGGTGTTCTTACCTATCAGCACATGCCTGGATGTGTCCACATTAATGCTGTTGACCGTAATGCTGTGTATATGTCACATATAAACACATACACTGCCTTAATGGACATGACCTGTGATAATGCAGACATGCACATGGAAGCCTTTACATGCATGTGTTTTGCCATATACATCTACATGGCACTGTACAGCAGTTCAGCATCCTGCCACGTATCGCCTGTGTTGCACATGTGATACACATGGGACACTGGCTAGCCTGATGGTATTTGCAGGGATGGTTATCAACTATAACATGTACAGCCAAGGTCATCTAGTAGTCTGTATGCCCTGGGCCATTTATGAGCTTAGGATGTAAGGTTACCTAACTGTAGCTGACAGCCACAGTTCTGGTGCCAGGTGAAGCAGTGCCACATAACTGATCCACACGGTTAATGATACATCTACCATGCAGTCATCACACCATGTCTGACAGAGGTGAAATGTGCAGCTTTTCTGGACAGGGTTGCATAGTATGGCAGGAGTGTATGTATCGTGTATGACACAAGGATCTGTCCAGCATGTGGCAATCCATGTACTAGGAAGGTGGATGTCCATGACGTATGTATTTCAGATCAGGATATGTACATGTAGCATGTCCAACATCACAGTGTTGGACATGTCTTTATGCAGGGTAGGCATCATGCTACATAGTGGAGATGAGGATTGTGAAGGCTGGTGTCAGCCATCCAAACATGGCCAATACCCCTTAAAGTTGATATGTGATCCGATATTGGTCACTTGAGTGATGAGTATGGCTGTACAATGATCTCCATGTTCATGGATGGCACCCTATCATGACTAGGGTTGCCTCATGACTACCTAATAGGCTTGGTGACGTCATTAGTTCAGGGAGGTAAACTGCACAGCAGCATCCCTTACACACGGTGTCCATTATGTTGACCGCTGCCTAGGTGGTAGTTCATGGGTACAGGGTTATTAACCTAACGGTGACAATACAATATGCAGCTGTCAGATTGTGCACATATATCACACACCTCACCCACAAAGCCCCTTCTGTATGTTGTCCACAACACTGAGTCAGCTATTGCTCCTAGGTCATAGCCATTCACATACTTACATAGGCAGATGCTTCCCATTTGTCTGTGTGGTATGGGCTACAATGAGGGGGAGTACAATGAATTAACCCTGTTTTATTGTAGCTGCCACTGGTGTGATTTGCACATATTACTCAGACATATTTTGTAGTGTTGGTTCTGTCAATAGTCCACTGGCAGAACACTCCTTTGACATACAAAGGTACATCTAGTATACTGAGTGTAGGTGGAACACAGTATGGGTGATGATGTCCTATGACCTGTCACAGGTATGATATGCAGTGTGAAATCATCCGTACTGTCATATATATCTGTACTGCTAAAAGCATATACATTGATTAAGGTTCATGGACTTTCAGACCAGACTCAACAGGGTAGTAGTGCAGTGCCTCCCATTATGACTGGTGTCTCCACTTTGTGGGTTGTGATAACTGTTGGTGTGCACCATTCAGTGTTTTCACAGACTGACATGAAGCTATGTTTTACATGATGTGTCTGTGTAGAGCAAACTGTTTTGCCATATGTGTATGATACAACCAGGGATATGGACAGGTCCCATGCAGCCTGAGTGCACCTTGTACCATCATAGTTATGATTACAGAGGCTCTGTAGTATTCATGGATATGTGATTGTGTACCTGTTGGGGGGCAGTGTGTTTATGTTATCCAACACCCTATCTGTATTGCTTATTCATGCTCAGCACTTGTTCAGAACATGTAAGCACTTCATGAGCTACTAAACACTATAGCACTCAGTCCTCCTCATTACCTACAGGTAAACATTGTTTGTACTTACATTTCCCACTTGCTTAGAGTAAAACAGCTCTTGTACACACTTTCCTCACATATTTAGTGGGAAATATTTAAATATTCAGGCATGTCCAAGTGTCAATTCCCAGTGTTATCACCTGTCTATATGATTAATATGGGCATCATGAGGCAATATAGAAATTTTCTTGTGTACACAGTCAATACTCCCCTCCTAACATGCAACACTACAACCTGTGGGAGATGCACATATCTAGCCATGCTGGAGGTAAAGCTCTCTCCAACCCAGACTGAACCTGACAATCATATGGGGATGTTAAACATTTGCACCACACCACACTCATCACTTAGTCTCACTAGATCTCCACCACCACAGGCCACACACACACACACACACACATAGTAAGACTACAACATTTGCAGAGCCTCTCAATATTACACTGTCAAGGCAACAGAGAACTACAAAGCAGAAATGCAGGCAGCCCCCACCCCCCAGCACAACACCAATTACTTATAGCCCACAGACTCAGTGTGCCCATCAAACACATCCACTAGGGCAATATAACATACCCAACACACTAGTCATAGGTGACTCTATAGGTGGTCACACTGATGTCAGACTGAGCAGGCTACACAAGGTGATAGTTACTGTCAGTTGCCTGTTGGGTAACAGGATCCGCAACATAACCTATGCACTCAGGTCACTCCTCAACAGGTAGAATATGACTGTGTCATTCTCCATGTTAGCGTGAATGCCCTGAGATGTACCTTCCTGGACTACATGTAAAGAGACATGGAATAGCTCTCTGATCTTGTAGCCCAGGCAGGTATCACCCTAGCATTCTGCCATTGTCCAGACAGATAACGCAGTACAAGGACAAAATGATTTACTTCAACAATTGGTTATGCTTCTGGTGTCATTCCAAGGGTATCCAGTATCTGTCTGCTTTGAATGACATGGTCGGCAGAACACAATGCTCTGGCACAGATGGCCTGCATCTGTCAGCCCTGGGATTCTGGATAATGGCTAAGGCTCTTGATGCTCCTATAGTGTCTGTTTTAGGCATGGTTCAAATAATATATTCACCACCATAACAGGAACAGGCAAGAAAAACCTGAGGGTAATGCTACTCAATGTTTGATGTCTTCATCTCAAACGCACTCACCTGAGGCACTCCTTGTAATGGACCACTTTGATATCTGTGCAGTGACTGGGACCTGCTTCTAGGCTCCTGAGAGCACCCCTGCACTACCAGGCTATTACTCATACCACACCTTTCAGTCATGTAACCAGGACCGGAACACACACAGCGGAGATGTGTCCATATTTCCCAAGGATATCCACACCTCCAGGCTGTTTTTTTAGCGCAATGCATCAGAGGTAATCCAAATGCCACTAACTCTGGACATAACTGCTATACAAATTGTAGCTTGCTACAGATCCCACACCATACCCCACAGTTAACGGTCCTCACTTCTTGGTGTACTGGGAAGTAGGGTTCAAACAGACACTACTGATGTGTGACTGACACTACCCCGCCATTAACTGGGATACCTACTCATGTACCAACACATTAGGCCAACACTTTCTGGGATTCATAACCTCCAATCACCTAGATCAACCTACCCACACCACCACCAGGGCCAACAATATCCTAGACCTGGTCATTACCAACATGTGTGACTGGTGTTCCACACCTGAGGTGATCTCCTCGTTGGTCAGATCCGAACATACGCTAATCACCCTTATTATCCACATCCCGGCACCACACCTTTTATGGAAAACACAGTACAATATTTCTACAAAGCCAACTTCAGGCTTCTTATGAAAGCAGTAGTAAATGTCATGACACCCGTGCAGATGGACAATACAGTTACAACTGCTGAATCATACACAACTGCACTTAATTAGTACTTACACGACTGCATGGATCATGCTATCCCAAACAGAACCATGATGGTACCCACCAGAAAACGGACGCCACTCTGGTGGTCCACTGCCATGGACATAATGTACAACAGAAGGAGGAGACTTTTGCAAAGTAGAGTACAATCCCATGAGTGGAGGAGCTCCCTGGTCAGCCTAAGTATGAATCCGAGATCCCGTATCACATCCTCCAAAGCTAGCTATGTAAACATAACCATAACTAATTCCAAGGGCTACCACAAAGCATTCTAGAGGTATGTCACTACTCTCGATGGCGATACCCACATCTGCTCTGACATACAGCAGTAAGGCACGAACATTACAGAACCGACTGATATTGGCAACATCCTGGCAGATAGGTTCAGTGCTAACTTTACACCCCTCTCACACCCTAAAGGGCCCATATCTATACAGGAATGATGCAGAGTCCCTGTGATCACAACTACGCAGTTCAAAGCTGCACTCTCTAAAGCAGGGAACGCAACATCCATGTGACCGTACAACATCCCGGGCTGCGATTTCCATGATCTTCAGAACAAAATGGCTCCCCACTTGGGCACCCTATTCACTAATAGCCTTGCGTCAGGCATTGTGGCCCCTGAATAGTGCACAGCAACAGTTATCACACTCCACAAAGGTGGCGCCACAATGGACCAGGGGAACTATTGCCCTATACGCCTGTCTAGACTGTTCTGCAAGGCTATGGAGCACATCATCATGGATCTCATTCACAGAGACATTGGTGGCCTCCAAACCTTTGATCCCACCCAGTTTGGATTTGTTAGGGCCAGACCAAGCCTCCTAAACCTGGTGGAGTCCTTTGAGACAGTTACCAAGGCAGTAGATGAGGGTAAGGAGGTCCACACAGCCTTCCTTGATCTCTCAAAGGCGTTCAACACCATTCCCCATTCTGGTATCGTCAACATACACATCCACCTGCACATTAACCCCTATGTCACAAGATGTTATGCAAAGTGGCTCACGAACAGAACCCACACAGTGAGGGTAGCATACCCTAGTTCCTACTGTAAATTAGTTACAATTGGAATCCCCCAGTCCTCGGTCATAGGGCCCCACATGTTCGGTATATGCTTCTCTGAGGTACAGGATAGCACAGGAGGACTTACCCTGAATAAGTTTGCAGACGATTGCAAACTAGGGGCCATGATTGATTCCCCAGCTGATACAGACACCCTCCATAAGGGTGTCACTGGGACAGATACTTAGTGTCAATAACATGGCCTCAAGCTGCATGCCACAAGGTGCATAGACATTCCCTTTGGATTACACCAATCACCCGTGGACTATCACAAAGGTGGTAGTCCCCTACATACATAAGATGTAATAAGGGATCTTAGAACCCAAGTAGATAGCATTCACTCCTTTAATAACCATACTGCCAAGGAGGTATGGATATCCTTCTACGTGGCCCCCCCAATCTCTAATGGGTTTGTAGCCAGAACAAAGGCACCCATTGTGCCTCTCTACTCATGACTTATGAAACACATTAAAGGGTACAACACCCCATTTGGGATGTACCTTATGAGACAACAGCAATGGCTTTAAATACCACAACATTACCACACCAAGAGGAATACTGACCTCCAAAGGATGACGTAAGCAGCCCAACTACAGAAACCCCAGCTGTACTCATTTGCATACCGCATGCTCAGAGGTGATCTCTGCTGAACATACAAGGCCCATGTATAAAACAATATTGATGGATATGCTCCACATAAGCAAAAGCCCCTGAGAGCCACACGCTCTGGGATATGTACCTAAAACACAACGATGACTAGGATGTGCTGGAGGGATACATTTCTGACCCGGGCACTCACCATGCTTTGGAACATGATTCCTATGTACATCAGGCAGAGACTGTCACTAGCACTCTTCAAGAGATACCTCGATGGGTGGATGAGAGACAGACATGTACACCAGGGATCACTGCAGTGGCTCTGCTGTACAGAGGTGCAGGAAGCGAATGGCTCTGCTGTTCACAGGCACAGGACACTAATCTAGGGAGGTGCCGCAAGTGAAAACACTGTAGTTAGGCTTACGGATGGCCTTGGCCAGAGAGCATAGTACCTAACTATGAACCTATGAAGCTATTACATGTCCTTTGTGCATGGATAATTGACTAGCTCTTCTATTTCAATTAGCTATCATGCTGACACACTGTCTGGTGACTACAAGTCATAAGTATCCTGTTATTATGTATTGTACATGCCAATAGACATACCTGATGTTTGCATAACATAACAGTAATGCTATGTAAAATGTTAAACATATCTACCTACAATACTGTATATTTCACATGTTTGCCACAATATCCCACAATGCTAATCATAATTACACAGCAGGACCACCTTAGACATGTTATTCTCAGTTATGCACCCATACATATGCCTACTGTTACAGTATATCGACATATACTATCCCCTGTTATGGCATGTACTTGTTGGACCAACCCTGCCACTAACAGCGGCTGGAGTGGAATTGTTGTGTTTAAAGACCTTATATAGCATCCCTTGTGGTGTATGGGGTGTTTAACTTGTGGCCCACAGCAGTACACACATTATCTACGAGCATTACTATGCTCAACAATACATCACTACATAATACCTATTCCCACTATATGCATTGCATACACTTTAATTAACACAGAACAGGTACTACATACACTAACATACTGAGTGTTCCACATACCTTATTAGTATCCCGAGTTGATGATAATATAAATCCTATTTGTTTTCTGTTGTAACATTTTTCTGGTATGTACATACAGTTTGAATGTATGACAAGCCATCCTTTTATACTTAGATATCAGTAACATGTGGTATCCTGCCACCAATTGGTGTTCCGGAGTAGATGATTACATGCACATCTGCTGTGCCGCTACTCCATTAGCACCTGGATGTGTTGTTTGTGATGAATTGCAACAGCTATATGGAGACACACAGAGATATATTAACTTCATCATATATTTGGCCATCAACCAAAGACAATGAGATCCTGCCTCCTGGTTACAATATACTTAGGGCAGATAGAGTAAAGAAAAGAGGAGGTGGAATAGCCATCTTATATAATAGCACACTTAACATCATAACTAACCCTATACAACCACCCCAGGTCTCTAACGCTGAAATACTAGCTCTAAAAATTCTACTAAATAATCATAAGGGCATTAACCTAATTGTCACCTATATTCCCCCTGGGAACAATGTAGAAACACTAGAGGTCATTCTACATTGGATAGCCAACAACTACCCTCAATAAACCATTGTCCTGGGCGATTTTAATATTGACTGGAACCAATGCACAGCACAGTCCAACCCCATCCCTGTTAACCTACATGGATTCTCTCAGATAATATCATCTACCACACGTACAGGTAACAATAACCAAAAAGAGAGTATACTAGACTGGATACTCACCAACAGTCATCCCCAGAACTATATGTCTGGAACTCTCCCTAATGATCTTAGTGATCACCTGCTCACATACATCATGAAAGACAAAATTAATTGTACAAGCTTACCTATTTATAGGTCTATCAGATCCAAGAAAAACTTTGACCCAACTAAATTTCAACTTGAACTCAAATCATGTAACTGGACAAAACTAAAGTTCCTTCCCTTGATGAGGCAGTGTCATCATTTAACAATTCATTCCTTACTATACTTGACTCATGCCCCTAAACGCTCAATAAGAATTAAAACTCAGCTAGCACCCTGGCTAACAACAGACACCAAAACCAAAATAACAACTAGAGACAAAGCGTGGGATAAATGGCGCACTACCAAACTACCACTAGATCGTATCAAATTCCAACAACTTAGAAATGAGACTAAAAAAGCCATCATACTAGATAAGAAAAATTACTTCTACAATCTGCAACATAAACATCAGAATAACCCTCAAAAGTACTGGGCAGGCATAAATAAACTTCTCCAACCAGGCTAATCCACTACTCCAACCCCAGGAACATTATCTGACAAGAGCCAAGAAGATATAGCCAATTCATTCAATACTTTCTTCACAGAAACCATCCAGTCATTAGCTAACCAACTTTCTCCTCCCACACTTCTATAAACACTATACCCGACTCACCACTCTTTTAACTTCCAGCCAGTGTCCACATCCTTTATCAGATCCCTTTTGAAAAACTGAAGCCAACCACCCTTTCAGCCGATCTTCTGCCGCTGAATACCTGCAAATTGCTGCAGATGTCGTAGCCTACCCTATCTCAATCCTAATTAACAGAACCATAACTGAGGCCTCAATCCCCTCAATTTGGAAAATATCCTGTTATTCCACTCCACAAAGGAGGTTCATCCACAGAACTATCCAACTATAGACCTATAGCCATACTATCACCACTTGCCAAAGTTATGGAAAAGTGCATGCACAACCAACTAATGCTCTATCTAACCCAAAATAAACTACTCACAGACTCTCAACATGGATTCAGACCCCATCATAGTACAACCACTGCCCTCCTCTTTTACTGAAAACATTAATCTTAACCGAATAATAAAAAAATATCCTCCGCTCTCTTCCTGGACCTATCGAAAGCCTTCGATATGGTAAACCATCAGTTACTTCTATATACTTTAAAAAACCCTGTATCTAGATACTCCAGCCCTTGACTGGTTTCAAGCTTACCTCACTGGGAGACAACAAGCAGTAATGTGGCAAAACAAGCTCTCCTGCCTACTACCAAATACCATAGGAATTCCTCAAGGTTCCATATTAGGACCTCTCCTCTTTTCAGTCTTCATAAACGACATCCAAACAGTCATCCCTGAAGCCACCTGCATTCAATATGCAGATGACTCAACTATAATATGTTCCAATGCCTCTCTTGCAAATCTACTAACTACCACCCAACATAGCTTCACCAAAGTCGAAAACTGGCTTGCCAACCATCTCCTGATCTTAAATCCAAACAAAACCAAGTTACTTCTCTTCTACCCAACCAATAGATCTCCGACTGAAAACTTCACTATAAAATCCAATAATGGGACCATCATCTCCCCAGACACCTATACAAAGCTATTAGGAGTAAACATTGACAATAAACTCAGATTTGATATACATATCAACCAAGCCATTAAGTCAGTCAACAAGAAACTTGGGATCCTATATAGAATTAAAGCCTTCCTTACCTCGAATGCCAGGGCAGCCACAGCCCGTTCACACCTTCTCTACCCTACTATATGCCTCTCCTGTCCTCACTCACCTTAACAAATCTGATCTGGCCAAGCTCTCATCCTGCTATAATCACATTGCCAGGTTCGTTACAGGCCTACTCTACAGAACACACCACTGTACTAACCTGAAAAAGCTTGGATGGATAGAATTCCCACACCTTCTTCACCAGTCCCAACTCATAGAGGCCTTCAAAATCCTTAAACAACCTGAGAATACCCCAGCACTAAAAACGTAATGACTCCCTACTCCAATCTAAGCTGCCTTCTCAGCAAACAGACTCCTTGTCCAAACAACTAAATCTCTCAACCTAGGTGGTGACGCACTATTTGCCAACACCACTGGTAAAATATGGAACTCTCTCCCAAATAACATCACGCTTGCAACTTCTCTAAGTCAATTCAAAAATAGTCTAAAACTCCACTTCAAGTCACACTGGCTATGTCCTTGCTCAAACCCAGACTAGCTCTGTGCCATTAACTAAAACATAAACAACTAGCTAAGATGATAAGTACTTTGTATACTGTGATAAAGAAATATGTATCCTGTCTAACTCTATGTCATTATACTGCCTACCGTCCTTGCTAATATGTTATTAATGTTACATTTGTAGTAATCTCAGAAATAGTAATAGCAGTCTTGTACTTGTATGTAAATAGCCTATGTTTTTGTTAAGTTCTTTCAGCTCATTTACTGTACCTAATTATCAATGTAACTCTGTTGGAGCTTTTCTCCCCGGGCCTCCGCTGAAAAAGGACATGTATCCAGTCGGACCATCCCGGTTAACAAATGTAAAATAAAATAAATAAATAAATATAAAAATAAATTCATGGCCCCCGTGGATTGTGTGTAATGGCTAGAGGATGTAGTTCTACATGTGAGTCTACCTGTTATATCAGCCATCTAATACGGGATTATTGCAACCAAACCCTGTAACATTGGCGTCTGTTCCATTGTACAACTGCAACGATTTCACATAGGGCCATTATAGTGTGTCTCTGACAAGGTATGTTAAGGCTTCTGCAGATGTCATAGAGTGAGTGGATGTTTGTGATGTCATTACAGTCTGTATTGCAATTGTTTCGGGTGTGGGGGAGATGTAGGTGGGTGTACATAGCAGATGCAGGTGTGTAGGAACTGCATTTATACATATTCGATATGTGTGTGAGGGCTCCTTCCCTATTTGAAGACCTATCCTTTAGTAGACTAATGCTATGGTAATTGCAGGCTTATTCATTAAGCCATTGTTAATTGGTTCCTGTATAGCATGCAGGTGATGTTAGTCCTTCAATCCCTTTGGAAATACATCGGTATGTAACGAAATGTTGCTACATGAAAGCTGTCTCATGTATTTCTGTCACAGATATTTGCACTCATTGGAGTTGTGTTGGTGACTGAACCTCTTTGGCTTGGGTTGCCACCTTTTCTAATGGCCATAGTGGGACATTTGCAGGACACACATTGGATTTTAGAGGTCGACACATACCCACGGTCAGTACAAAGTATAGAACTTTACATATATGCCTATATAAAAGCTTATATTCTTGTAGCGGTTTACTTGCTTATCCTGTTTCTTGTTACATGTAGGTATTTTAGATACAGATGACTATTTTATGCAACAATTACATTAAATATGGAACATGCCAAATGTCTCGAGATTGTAGGACATTAGTATTTGTACTCATTTTGGTCAGGACACTACCACACATAGAGGGACTGCCCCTTGCAAGGTGGGACAGGTGGTAACCCTATCTTTGGCTCATGTCCATAGCACATATTTGCAATAGTGTATAACCATATATACTCTCCATATCCTTTATGCATAACGTTCGTCGTGGCGGAATGTGTGATTGCTATGGTCCATGTTATGCACATATTTGAAGACTTCAACCGCTGTATATGGCATACCCACGAATTCAGGAATGCACACACTTCCAACGACCACATTGCCGTTCCCAGACTCCCTAACCCCACAATACCGAACACTCAAACTTGTGACAGTCAAACTCCCAGAACTAACACAAACACAGAACACACAAATGCACTCACAGACACACTGCTACCCATCACATCCAAACAAACCATTCTACAATACGTATGACCAGGTGGCCATGCCCCCATACACCCCCCATGTAGGTGACTGCGCCCACCACACCACACCTACTTTAATAATCTACCTCCGAGATAGCACAAACAGACACACAAAGCAAACCCACATACACACATTACAGTCCCTCGGAAACACACACCACACTCAGAACACACACTTACACACACTACAGCAATCCGAAACACACTTACACACAGTACCTATCTGAACCACAGCACCAGAAGCACTAACTAAATGTCCCTTAACATCGTGGTTCTGGTGTTCTTGTACTGTGGTCTTTCAGTATTTAAGCCTCATGATTATGCGTGTTGGTATGCAAAGCATTCGGTATTTGGTAGTATCCTATTTATATGTACCTCCATGGTTGTGTAGATGTTGTTAACCTATCTATATATTTGCATATATATGTATATCCATATATATCGACATATATATCTCTATCACCCTTTCTCTCTATATATTTTATATATATATATATATATATATATATATATATAGAGAGAGAGAGAGATTACACCTTTTGTTGGGTACATGGCAGTGTATACTACTTCCCAAACTCCGCCCTTTTGTGTTTTAACCTATCACAATATACAGCTGGTGTTGGTACATATCAGATAGCTTAGTGGTAGATTATTGTGAAGATTGTGCACATGGTTGCATATTCTACTACTGGCAGTGGTCGTTTTACCTCTCAGAGCAGACACTATTAGTACAAAGGTAAATAACGCACATTTCAGTGGTTCTGGGCAGCTTTACCTGTGATCTGCATGATATTCAGCAAAGGTTAGACCTATGTTGCTCATATCCCTATAGTCATGTTTAAACAACGCTTACCGGCGCAAAAACCCCTAACATGTGCTTAAACGTGCTCTAATGACCTGCATTCAACATCCATATTCGGGACATCAGAATTATGTAACAGCCCTCTGGGATATGTACAAGTGTTATGGTGTTTAGTATGTACAGTGTACTACGGCTGTTCCTCCATACTGCAAACAAATGTGTAACTCAGTTGGTGTACATATGGATGATACCTATCAATGGTATGTCCAACTGATGCTTAATGGATGTGCTCCAACTATGGGAATCCATGTCACAGTGAGTCACACACTGTAATGTGCTACACCTTGCCACAACCATAACTGGAGAATGATGGGGTGACAGATACCTGTCATGGGTACTCCCCATACTTTGGAACTACATCCCTGATTACATTATATGGAGCCCCTCATTAACACACCAGGGAATCTTTGCAGAGTGGGTGGGGAACAGTGGTTACACCCCAGGGATCCTGCAATTGGCTCTGCTCTACAGAGGGACAGTTAGTTAATCAATGGGGTGGTGACAGCAGACACATTTTGGCTAGGCTTATGAATGGCCTCTGACAGTTAGGCATGTACCTACCGATGTACCTAGGAACATATACATACAGTATCAACACATGCTGTTAGCTTAATTTACTGTTCAGGTACTGACTTACCTTGCACCAATAGCAGTTGTGTGTGCAATAGATGAAGGCTACTTATGTAGGATGCACACAATAGACCACTTATACATGACAATTTACAGGTGGTCATGTGCGTGTGCCATCCCTTTTACTGTGTGTGTACAGGTGGAGAAGTGTGTCAGTCTGTTGGGGCCTATACTGTCAGTGTATGTGCTATACGTTCCCTCTTTGCCAAGGCATGGACATACTGGGCACGCCTCCATCTGCCTACTGGGGCTGACACAGGGAGTTCATGGTCTGAATCCCTCTGTGCCTGTGGTGCCTTTGGCAATTGCGATGGGCTGTGAGGGCCTTCGTCATTATGCCCCTGCTGCAGCTGTTTCCGTAGGATCATATTATGTAGCATGGCACATGCTATGAAGATGTTGGCACATGTGCCTGGAGAGTACTGCAAGGCTCCACCAGATATGTCCAAGCAATGGAACCGTAATTTCAGCATCCCAAACACACGCTCTATGATGATTCTTGTTTGTGCGTGTGCCTCATTATGGCATTCTTGCATGGGTGTGTGCACATTTCTGATGGGAGTCATCATCCACGGCTCCAGTGCATAGCCAGCATCCTCCACAAGGTGGCCATATGGGATGTCCCCACTGACAAATACCTGGTACAGCTGTGAGGCATGCCAGATGTGGGAGTCGTGGTAGCTTCCAGGGCTGCCAGCACACACATCCATGATAATGCCCTGGGCATTGCACATGACCTGGCAGTTGATGGAGTGGTATCCCTTGCAGTTTATGTAGCACCTACCATGCTCACCGGGTGGTGACTTGATATGTATGTGCATGCAGTCTATTGCACCCAGTACCTCCGGGTAGTCTGCCACATGGTGGAAGAGTCGCATATTGCTGGCCAACTCATCCTGAGTTCAGGGGAAGTATATATGCTCATTGGCATGTGGTAACATGGCATCCAGGAACTGGTGGAGTACTCTGGATGCTGATTCCTGTGAACTCCCCATGATATATCCAGTTGGCCTTTGAAATGTACCTGTGGCTAGTATTCTCAAGCTTACACATACCTTCGTGTCCACTGGGATGGGTTCCCCTCTGTTGTTTCTGGCTCTGAGGCATGGCCAGCACAGCTCAACTATTTGCTGTATGATGTCCCTGTTCACCTTGTAACGCTCTACCATCTCCAGATCATCTAGCCCCCGGTAGGTTACCCTTGGTCTGAACACTCTTCTCCTCCTCCGGTGCCTGAGGTGGTTGTCAGCATCATCCTCCACACCACCTTCAGTCTCGAACACATGCTGATAAATCACAGTTATGGCAGCTCCCAACATGTACATTGTAAAAGTTCCCCATCTGTTTACACCGATGGTGCAGTATTTGGGAATACACAAGTGTGTGTGAGGTGCCTTCACACTTTATACTATTGTGCTTTGGAAGCTAATGATGTCATAGGGTGTGTATGTACAATCCGAGCTGTAGGGTATCTTACTTATGTGTTTTACTGCAGGTACTGCTATTGTGGTGCCTTTGGTGTTGAATTATACTTGGCTGCCGTGGATCACCTCTTGCCCTTGCCTTCAGTTTTCAAACCGATTACCCTCGCATTTGTCAGGCATGCATCCAGCAGCCTGCTTTCTTGTTGTGTACTTTCCCAACCCAGGATTGTGTTGCGAAATGTGTTCTATAGCCGATCTACTTCAGGTTCTCTTTTCTTTGTAATCCAGCACCTCATCTTTCCTGTTCTGCAGGTTGCTGCTAGCAGCCTTGTTAGCTACTGTTAAAGGCCCACTGTGAGTTAATAGGTGTTACTCAGTTGTACTCCAATTACCCTACTGTGGCATTTCCTTATTGTCTTCCCATAACCTTCCTGTTTCAGCTGTGGTGCATGCTACACGCAGCCGTTTTCCGGGTTTCGAGCATGTTGTCATCCACGTACACATGCACTTTCGGTCACTTTGTGTGCTCTCAGCTAAGCAAAGCTATGGCTACATCCACACTCCTATCCTGCAGCTTTGCTTAGCAATGGGCAACCCAGATTAGCAATGCTCCAATGTGCTTACAGCTATTGTGGCACACCCCTCTTTTGATGTTGTGTATACCTCCAGGCCACTCCTCGGTGTTATACTGCTACGCTGTGTGGTACAGCCTTATGCCGGCAAGGCATTTGCGATTCAGTATTACTTGCCTCATTTGCATGGCATTGACTACTAATTCATAGTTACAGCGCTGAACACTGTCACAGACCCTTAGCAACCCTTGTGCCTTGGTTGTGGTGTAGCATGCATACCATTGACTATTATGGCGAAATCATGATTTGTATTACATTGTAATTTTATGACATCTGTATATATTTTCCTTGTGTTCCCATTTGCACACACATGCCCTGCAGTTGTACTTTGCGTTAGTGTGGCCATGACATTAAATGTTATTTTTTATGTGTTGTGCATGTTTTTTATGCCATTTGCTGTATATTTAGTCATTGGCATATGTTAACTTTGTAATAAGTAAGTTTGGCCCGCTTTCATGGCTCCGATGTTCTGTTTCAAAAAATTTAAACCATTTTTTTGGTTTACATTTCTGTATGCTTATGCTATGCCTGAACCACTTCATGAATCGCTATGTACCTTTATTTGCATGCTGCACTACTGTGCATGGGGTGATTAGCATACATGCACTGAGAGCTGCGCAGCTCTGACGTACGCTGGTAGTGCACATGGAATCGGATCGTACCTGAATCGTTCGGCAACTAAATTTGGCGTTAGACCACCTATGCTACGCCTGCACCTGGTGCAAGCTTCATGAATCCCAGGGATTATTTATCTATGTTATTTTAGTTTAATTTAGTTTACCAGGGTAGAGCAATGATCAAAAATGACCAGTTTCAGACCCATCCCAGACACTAAACAAATCAGAAGGATAATACAAACATACATCATTCAGAAACTATCAACAGCTTAGCAGAAGTAAAACAAAAGAACAGGATAAAGTAAAATATTAAAGGCACTAAGTAATGGAAGAAAATTAGTGAGAAGTGGTATATAGAATCACAGAAAATATATAAACTGAGGCAGTATACGTTTGAAAGTAACATGTCTCTACCATATCTTTAGGTTATAGACTGAGTAAAGGATACAGATATAAGTGTTATAAATACATGTACAATACATTAAAACTAGCTGTAAGAGAATTTGCTATTTTGACAGATGTCAAGTAACGTTTAAATCACAATAGATGACAGCTGTAAAATAGCTGAAAAACAACAGCTGTCTGATCCTGTTGTCTACAGAAAGGGTTATGGAATTTATAGGAAGATTTACAACAAAAACAAATGTGATCATTGGCATTGCAAAGTATCAGCTGTAATTAGTGCTTTACCCAGCACCCCCATTTACATACTATAGCCATACCTCAGTACATGGCCCTGGAACTCCACAACCCTGTTTGGCAAGTCCTTTCCTGCTTTCTTATGTTTGGCCAGAGGCAGACAATACAGTTCCATCCCAATGTCAAGGGTTCCCTTTTACACATACACCATGACATCTCCTTCCTACACACTGCCATCTAACATAGAGTTTGTTGTTGATGCTGTGGTAATTTACCAGACAATACTAATTTCCTAACTCTTTGAAGCTCCGTGTCCACAGATACTTTAATAGGATGCTTCTACAGCAAAGTTGTATGTTTGCAAGAGGTATCATGCAAAATATTTCCATTGTTTTATTTCACGTAACATGCTAATAAAGAACATTACCATGTTGGTTCTAGCCATGTGCATCATGGTGACCAATATGCACGTGACCAGTCTGATAACTGCAAACAGAATATTTACACCTTCAGCTACACAGCACAACACCACAGCCATGTACTAATGTTGCAGTGCAGCATTAAGTCGCACAACAATTGATCAACAAATATGTGCCCATGTACACAAGGCTAAACTTTTCCTTCAGATGGCACCTGATTGAGATGGATACATCAGGCAGTAGAGGCCACAGAGCACTACCCTGATGTGCAGGGAGATCGGGGTATTTTTGTTCTTTATGCACAGGAAATCCACGGATTATCTTCTGGGAATTTAGTATGGCACACTGCATGAAGTGGATGCCTGGCTTGAACTGGCTGGAGTGGTCATTGGTGCCACTAGCATTACTGACTCTGGTAAGCAGTTTTGTCATAAATTTGAGAGAGGAGGAGATACTAAAATATACTAAAAGCATTTTATTTCACTAACATTTCCTTACTTTCTTAACCGTCAAACATTTATATTTCAGAGTGCATCCGTTGTTTTCCAGTGATGGAAGAGCAATGAAGGAGTATGGTTGAGTGACACAGAAGGCAGGAGTGCCTCTTCACAGCTATTTAGCATTCTGTTATCCTTCTGCAGGTCCAGCTGTGGACTTAGATGAAGTGGGGTCACAGCCACCTTTATTAACACCAGATGCTGCCACTGACACTAGATTGTCGATGGCTACCTGGTCTGCATCTCAGAATGACAATGATGGGTCCTTGCTAGAGATGATTTGGAGGAGACAATGGTGTAATTTATGTCTGCTTCTCTTGAGAATGATAAAGAATCATCTCCTGAAATTTGAACAGATTAGTCTCCAGTGGTCTCTTGATGTCAGTTGCTGAGGCTGGTGGATTATAGGTTGCACGTGCAACTTGCTGCATGTCTCAGTATTTTTAAACACCTGATATTACTGGTGGAGTCCTTTGACCAGTTGATTGTACCCATTAGACCACTAGGGGAGAACAACTGGTCCATAACATTGGCCATCCAAGTGAGTGATGCCTCTACCACACCTTGACACCCAGCCTATACATATCCTGGTGTTTTTCTTCCTTATATGTTGTCTCTTATTTCTTGTTCATAATCACACCCTCCCCATCATCATTTCCTACTGTTTGTATGTATCTGTCAATCCACTGTCCCCTTCATCTTTTGCATGTATACCACCTTTGACAGATTGTGTATGTTATGTGCTTGTCTGCCTGTCCCTGCTACCTGCCATTACCCCTTACTTCTTCTATTCTGTACACAGACATCTATCACTACCTTCACCACATATATCTCTGTTGTAACACTTACAAACTTGCTTTTTCCATGTAAAACTACCTTTCTCTTTCTTCCTCACATTTCTCTTACCTTATGGTTATTGTTATGACCCACCACTGGACCAGTAATCAAGGATCCTAAGTCCTCACCACTGGCATAAGTGGGGGACATACACTGGCAGAATGACAAGTGCAAGCACAGTATTTTCAGATGCAGCTCTCTATATCAAGTGCAATTTCCCTTAAGAGCACACAGAGACCACAGTCAGTCCAAGGTTGGTTCCTCTATCTTTCTCCAGAGCCCTAATAAGACTCCCCACTGGCACAGCTATAATGTTCAGATCTTAGCTGAGTGACCAAGCTGAGACCTCCAGTACCCTCTCTGTCGAACCAGTGCTTCATGTCCCTGCCCAAGTAGCTGACACACACACACACACACACACACACACACACACACACACACACACACACACACACACACACACACACATACACACACTCTTTGAGGCTTGATTTACACGCCCCACACACATATACACAAACACAGACACACACGCAGACACACACAACTGGGAAAGGCTGGCACATGTTTACTAGTTGTGCCTCCTTTTGCCCAGACTATAAGGTAGTTACCACTGCCACCAGTCAATACCTTATCAGCTATTTTAAGGCCCTTAACAAAGGGTGTCTAATTTTACTGTCTAATATTAATACTAATACAAATGGTAGTTTGACCAAGAGCAAGGCAATTAGTCATGGCCCACACAGTGTCACCAAATAAATATGCAAGTACTCTCCAAACTTAAATATCGCTACACAGATCAGCCACAAGGAAAGGTTTAATATATTTAATAATAAATATTAAAAGAGCAAGACAATACTAAATATATAATCACAGTGACATCTGAGTTCAAAACCACAGGAAATATTTAAAATAACATTGCAGGACAGTCTCAAATAAATTAAGAAAAATATCTAAACTAAGCTTCTGAATCTAAGAGAATTACTGTAATCTAAGAACTTACTAATAGAGCAAGGCAGATGTGGTGAATGGATCTTCTAGCTGTTGTCAGGTCCAAGACCGAATGCAGGAATGTTCTGTCTCACTACGAGACTTCTCAAATTAATATCTAAAATATTACTTCTGGGATAGCTTGCAGAATTATATAATTTCTTGTCATATGACTGCTAGTTCTCAGGCCAAACAACCACTGATGAAGCTGGCAGTATTTAGCATCTACATGTAAAAATGTACAGACAATGGCTTCTCCTCAGTTCTCTGGTAGATGCTGGAAGTCATAAAACAATTACATTCCTTTATGGTTTCAAGACTAGTAATTAATTCACCCTAAAGACAATACAGAAAGTTTCTTAGTACAGGCATTGTGTCTCTTGCTGCATTGAGAACTGAAAGATACCATCTTGTATGGCCTAGCCATAAAGTAATTTAATTTCAGTTGTTTTTCTAAAATTTACTAGACTGGGGTTAACCTCCTGTATCCCAGTTTCCACTGCTAAAATATATACATTTAAACAGTTACAACAGTGCATGTACATTTATGTTCTTTTCCAGTAGGGCACTCTGTGGTTACATTTCAAACAGCACTTTGAAAAATACCTGTTCAGTGCACACATCTGTACAAGCAGTTTGATATACACATGGCATATAGTTCTAATACATTTGTTAACACAATCATGTTATATAAATCATTTTGATATTCACCAGTGACATATAATTATTTACAAAATTCCAGACAGCTGGACTGACAGTATCTCATTTCAACATAGTTACCCTTTTGTGTTTCCCTCTGATTGAAATTGTCCCTTTTCCTTCTTTCCTCTAGTACATGACATACGCTATTTACACTTTAAAACTGAAAAAAGACAAGCTTGTTTTCAACCTCTCTGACATCAAGGAGGTGTTTAACAATTTTTTCTATGCAAGGTTTTCTGCTGCTAAGTTTTAGTCCCATGATAGAACATGAACAGTGGCAATGAGAATCTAAAACAGCTATGAAAGCTGTAAAGCACTTCTTTCCACCACACAAAAGGTAGACTAAGGTATTTAACAGCTTGTAAAGCTGTTAGTCTGTCAGAGGTACACTTGCGTTCTAGCTTCTGTCTTTGTGGCTGCACTAAGCATTACCTGGCTTTCAATGGTGCAAAATATTTCCCTCTCCTACACATTTTTCATGTAACTAGCAATATATCTCAGCAGCTGAAGTTTCATGTACTACAAATAATTATGATTATATGTTCATAGGTTCATAGGATGTTACTAGGCTATTGACCTATGGGTCTTTATATGCCTAGCTGTTAAATTCCAATTTAATACTAGATGAGAAATATCATCTATGCCCAAGGCTCTTCTATCAAGTACTATCCATATCCAGGAGAGAAGCCAGGGCAAACCCCCACAGAAATTTATGGTTTCCCATCCAGTCATCCAGGTTGCACTTAAACAGGGCCATGGAGGTGCTCTTCTTGATATGGACTGGAAGCCTATTCCAGAGGAGTGGCAACCTCTGAGAGATGTATATCTATCTCCAGCAGGTCCTGTTTATGTTGCAAGCAAGATTGAGGTCCCTGGAATGAGTGGCACTGGTCACATTTGACTTATGGATGTGATGAATTTCAATTAGATTTGGGTCAGCCTGTAAACCAGACATAAGCCACCTCTGGGTAGTCTTTATATTACTGAATACAGTGACAGCAACTTCAGTCTGTCTTTTAAACACATGTGCTAGAGATCCTGAATTTTCTTAGTTAGACATCTCTGAGGTCTCTCAAGTTGCTGCAGGAGTCTGGTATGGTACATACCAAAGGGAGCATTGTATTCAATAATAGACCTGATGAGGGGATGAATACAGGGGAATTATAACCTCTTTTGCTCTTGATGCGATGCTTTGCTAATCAGGTGAGTGATGCAGAATGCCTTCCTCACCACAGTATGCATATGGTGGTCAAAGTTGAGGTCACAGTCAACTTGGGTTCCCAGGTCCATCACTACTGAATTGGTACTTAGGGCATTATTGTTTATTTTATAATCATCAAGGACACTGTTTTTACCAAAGGGAATGATGACGCATTTTTTAGCATTTAGTTTAAGGCTATGGCTTTGGCACTAATCATTGGTCTGTGTAACCCCCTTTTGAAGTGTGCTGACATTGCTAGAGGATCCAATGATAGCATCTAATTTGTAGTCATCCACAAACTTGGTTAGCCACAGCTCCTCCGTTTTGGCATGGATTTCTGAGAAGTATATACCAAACAGAACGGGGCCCAGCACTGATCCTTATGGGACTCCACTGGTGGCAGGTCTGCTGACAGAGGTAAAATCTTCCACTTTGACTGAGTGTTGTCAGTCTGTGAGCCAGTTTGCAACCTGCCTGACAATAAAAGGGTTGACATTCAACTAGGTTAGCTTGTCAATGATGTCTGAATGTGGGATACTGTTGAAAGCATTAGCCAAGCCAAGATAAGCTGTGTGCATAGCTTTGCCCTCATCTATGGATTTTGTCACATTCTCGAAGAAGTTCACCAGGTTTAGCAGGCATGGCCTGCCCTTGACAAAACTGAGCTGGGACAGATCCAGGGTTTGGAGGTCACCTATATCCTTATTTATAAGGTCCATGATTCATTGCATTGCCATATGATGTGGCTTGTTAAATTTATGGGTCTATAGTTACCTGGGTCTGTTGCCAAGCCACCCTTGTGGAGGGGGATAACTGTCATTGCTTTCCATTCACTGGGGACAAAGCTAGTACTCATGGCTGTGGTTGAATAAAGTGCCTAATGGAGTAGCTAGCTTTTGTTTTAGAACCTTAAGAATGTAGTCTGGAATGCCATCTGGTCCAATGAAGGCTGTGTTTTTAGCCTTGTAGAGAACATTGATGACTTGCTCTTTGGAGATGCAGGGAGGAGGAGCTGATGAAGACATGGTTTGTGGTATGCTTGGGGGTGATAGGTGGATGATATTTTCACCAAATCTGTCTACTAGCAGGTTTGCAATTTCTGCAGGGTCAGTGTATGTGGTGCCATCTATAATCAGTTCAGCACACATCTGAGTCCTACCGTTTAGGTTGCAGTTGTAGCTGAAGAAAGCTTTAGGTTGCTAAATTTCTATCATAGTTGCTCTTTGAAGATTTTGCATGTTTAGGCTGAGGAGGGTACTTTTCTAGTTCTGGGGTCTCACTTTTTTATTTTTAGACAGCAGCTTCTTTTGCTTATTGTATAATTTATTAATGCTAGACATCCACCAGGATGACTTGTTCTTTCCCTGAGGATCTTTCTTTAATCCTATCCAGCACAGTTGTGTCTATGCATTTGTATAGATGTTAATACAGGGCATTAGTGTATATCTTAGTATAGCCATCAATGCCATCTGTGGAGACCAGAGCTTGGAAATTGATTATAACTTCCCTTAAGAGGGTATAGTTAGCTTTGGTGAAGTTTTTTTGCCTGACTTCTCCTTTGGGGAGTTCTGGTGCTATTGCTACTTCAAAACTGATTGAATTATTGTTAGATTTAACCCAGTGCAGGCCCTACACCTGAGGTGTTGCATCATTTATTTATACTGGTGAGGACCAGGTCTGGAATATTGAGCCCCTTGTGGGGTGGTACACTATTTGTTCCAGGGCATTTGAGTTAACAAAGTCCAGGAAGGTTTGTGTGAGTGAGTTTGGGTTTGTATAAGTTTCCCAGGTAATAGAAGGAAAGTTGAAGTCACCCATGACTTGGGTGTTAGGTTGTACCTTAATTGTTCCCAGTAGGTCTACATAAGCTGTGTGGACATCTTGGTTCCTGGTAGGGGACCTGTAACTGATGATGACCTGAAGGGGGGGGTCTTACCCACAGTAATTTGGATTTGGAGTAGCTCCACAGAGTTTTCTTGTCTAACCAGTCTAGAGGTGCAATTATCTTTAATGAAGATAGATATTCTACCTCCTTTGCTTCTCACACCTTCAGTTTGTGGTCTGAAAGTATGGAAGGCATTGTAGTCTTGCAAGGCCGGGGTATTTTTTGAAGCCTTGAGCCAGGATTCTGCGACTGCACAGAGGTCAACATTTTCAGGAACAAAGATGATATGTATCACCAAGGCTATTGTGAGATGAACACATCATGTTAAAAACCAAATTCTTTAATACAAACAATAAAAAGTAGTATAAAACAAAGTTCTAGGGTGGATAAGCACTTTCGGTAAAAATCTTCTTCAGATCCTCACCCATTAACCGATGACTGTTCTTATAAAAATATTGTACTCCAAACCAAAAAACAAGCGTGGTAACTGTGCTGATTACTACAATCCTTTATTTCATAAAGCGCTTTTCGTCCAGATACAATTCATGAACTTCTTCAGATGAATTACTTTATAATTTATAATTTATACAATTTATAAAAATATATGTAAATAAATTATGTATTAGAATGTATGAATATAGTCCCAAGTAGGATACATGCATTTAATATATATAACACTTGAAGTATGGTTAAAATATGTGACAGAAATGTATAGAGGTGTTAAAAATAAGTTGCTGCTGAAAGAAAAGTTAATTTAAAAGTTGTTTAAACAACTTTGCATATATATATATATATATATATATATATATATATATATATATATATATATATATTTTTTGCATACATATATTTTTATAAATTTTATAAATTATAAATTTCTTTTATACAAAAAAACTTTAGGTATATAATTTTTACTGAGATTTTAAGAATGATTGTTTAAATTAACTAAATAGGTAGTATGTATCATTAAACTTCTAAGGTCTGAAATCAGCTGAATTGCTACTTAAATGTCATTAACTTTTAAGTAATTCATCTGAAGAAGTTCATGAATTGTATCTGGACGAAAAGCGCTTTATGAAATAAAGGATTGTAGTAATCAACACGGTTAGCACGTTTGTTTTTTTGATTTTTCTTATAAAATGAGTAACAGCCATTCATCAAGAATCAGGAACAAGCTGGACCAATGAGCTTCTCAAACTGAATCAACCATTTAGCATATCAAGATGACCAATGAGAGACGATCAGAAACTATTTCTTCCAATCAGGAGCATGCCAGTCTCAAATTCATTCAGAATAACGGTAGAACCAATCAACAAAAAATAGGAAAAAGCTTGTCCAATGAACTAATCATACTGAACCAGCTATTTAGCATAACAAAAGGGCCAATTGTCTTTTATCAGGAAGCTTTTTTGCCAATAAGAACCAAGTCATGACTATTCATAGTCAGGAAGCTTGTCTTCCAATAAAAAATAGACATTGACTATTCATATTCATATAAGGAAAAGAGCCAGTGAAAATACCCAGTAGAAGCAAAAGGAAACTAAGGAGCAAAATATGATGCCCATGCTGACTTAGATGCAGGCCTTCCTGAATGATAGCATGATTTTTCTTTTTTATCAGTAAAATGGCTCTGTTTCTTAGAAGAACTCTTTGTTTTTCTGATCAAGTGACTGTACAGCGACAGTTGAAACCAACCGATTGAGAAAAATATCTTCAAATGTAAATAAGGTAATAGCTATTAGTAATTGCAAGACCAAAGTAACCAATCAACTGTTGTCAAAAACACCTCCTCCTTATATGAAGGGAAAGAAAGTAAGACAGCAGAATACATAGCCCATATATACTCAAGTCTGTAAAGCAATCAGCATGTTACATTATATCAATTGCATTTCTTGACAAGGCCTCTTGGTTTTAAAATGGTATTAAGGGTTGATATATGTAACAACACTGAACTACAAGAAACTAAATGGATTATGGAACTCAGAGCCAATCGTCCACCTGGTCTTAATGGTGTTATCCCCCTTAAGGCCATTTTAAAAGCAAGAGGCCTTGTCAAGACATGCAATTGATCTAATGTAACATGCTGATTACTTTACAGACTTGAGTATATATGGGCTATGTATTCTGCTGTCTTACCATCTCTGGAAAAGCAGCATGGTCTAGTCACCATGTCATCCAATAGGAACTGGATCACCTTAGAATGACACCAGAAACTAAGCCAATTATTGAAGTCAATCATTTTCTGTTTATATTGTGGTAACATCATAGGCAAGGGTAAAATGTTGCTCATAGCTAGGGACACATACTCAGAGAGCTCAATCATGTTTCTCTTCATATATTCCAGAGAGGTATGTCTCAAGTCATTCACACCGTTCTCCTTGTTCGACCAGGTGAGTGGAGCATCTGTATGTCTCACGATAGAGTCACCTATAATTAAACATTTGAAATAGTTGGAATCATTGTCTCTTTGTTCATAGTGAATGAAATATGCAATCAATGCTGATGACAAGATTCACCTCTCAAGCTTCACTCTTGAAGTGGATTTCTTGACATCTATGTCTTGAGCACATAACTAGTTTACAGTCAGAAGATTTTTTGACATTCATGTCTTGAACAATTGAAAAGTTTGTTATGACCGGAGAGCTGATCATAATCTTATCATTCTACCCCATTTCCTGCCTATTTGTGTGATGAACACAGTTACCACTTTACCTGTGCACACCCTGTTGACTGCTATTCTGCCCTTCTTGTGCTGGACGTATGCTAGATGCAGCTGTGTGGTGCTATATGGGTTCATAGGTTGGTACTAGGCTATCGGCCCTAGAGCCTATGCAAGTCTAGCCATAACAATTCTCTGGATATTTCTTCCCACAATATTTACTTCTCTTGACCCCTGTCTAGCAGGGTGACTGACATGATCCCTGGGGTGAATTTCCTATCTTCCATTCAGTCATCAAGGTTCCTTTTGAAGAGGGCCAATGAGGCGCTATGCTTGACATGTATGGGCAGTCTATTCCAGAGTACGGGGAGTCTCTGGGTCAGGAACCTATCCCTCCAACATGTTTTGTTCATTGTGATGACAAGGTTTAGATCCCTGGAGTGTGTGGCTCTGAAGGATTGGGATTTCTTTAAGCGGAGCATGTCCAACAGCTCAGGGTTTGACATGGCCTTGTATGTTAAGCAGAGATTGCATCTGAGTAGACGATATGCCACAGAGTATAGCTGGAGTTTTTTTAGACGGTCAACATATGGCATCTGCTTTAGGCCTGTGATTCTTTTAGTGAGGTATTTCTGTGGCCTTTCCAGCTGTTGCAGACGTCTTGTGAATTACATACCAAATGGGGCATTATACTCTGTAATGGGTCTAATGAGGGATGAGTACAGTGGGACAATGACCTCCTTTTTTTCTGGATGAAAAGCCCTCGGCGATGAGGTGTGCCATCTAGAAGGATTTCCTGACTGTTGTGGCGATGTGGTTATCGAATGTGAGACCACTGTCCAACTGTGTCCCTAAGTCTCTCATCACACTTTCGATGTTTAGTGCCCTGCCAACTATGTGGTAATTCATGGGTGCATGTTTTTTTCCAAAGGGGATAACTATACATTTCTTGGCATTAAGCTTGAGCCCATGGCTCTGGTACCCGACATCTGTTTCTGTAAGGCCCTTTTGTAGAATATCCCCATCATTTGGGGATTCAATAATGGCTCCCAGTTTGCAGTCATCTGTGAACTTTGTAAGCCAGAGTCCCTTAGTGTTGGCCTGTACTTCAGAGAAGTAGATGCCAAACAAGAGTGATCCCAAGACTGAACCCTGAGGTACTCCATGTGTCACTTGTCTGGAGCTGGATTTGGAGTCGGCTACTTTTACAGTATGGGTTCTGTAAGTAAGCCAGTTGGCAACCCATATGGCACTACTGTATGTGCATCACTTGGCCATGCTGTATTCATTGTGTTTGATGTCTGTCATGTCGGTTATGTGTGCTACTACAGTGCTGCTCCTGCCATGAAACAACTAGTGCTGTTTATCCCATTATCCATATGATTCTCTTATACAAGCCATCACTCTGTAAGCCAGTGGTATTCATTGCCTCATGTAGATCTGAACTGATGTGCAGCTATTTTAACAGCAAACTCTTCAAAATTTAGTATTGTACATGAATGCAGCAGTTGTCTGTGAGTCCCAGCCATATGACTCTGTTTTATTAATTAATGTCTTTAAAGGACTAGAAACAGAAATTTTTTGTTTCCTCTTATCTGTAGACCAAATGAAAATCTATTTGTCCTGAGTTAAAACAGAATCTTTCTCTGGTTCTAAAATTTAACTGATGAAATGTTAAGTAATTATAATTCAGTTAATAATTAAACCTTTTACTGAAAAATATATTCCAGGATGTACAAAAGGAAGTAAATAGCTGCAGTTATCAAAAGTGTAAGCCATCAATCAAGTTTGTCTTGCCAAATAGCAAATTAAAATTCTATGTTGTGTTACATTATAGCATATTGTAACATGCCTAGCCTATGTTACTTTACTACAAAATCTAGAACTTTCTTGTAAACTGATCTTTTCCTTCAGCGTTTGAATACTATCTCATTTTACTAGAATTGCATTCATACTATGTGTTAGTTATTTTTGTTTGATTCCACTGCATGTTTACTGTAAAATCTTTCTTCTCCTTAACTGTTTAAGTAGCTCCCACCTTGTATTTATCTGTCACACTTAAACATATTTAGCAGTTTAGCAACTCGCCATTCTGTCACTTAACTGACAATGTAAAATGGCTTATTTGTGACATTTCTTTACTGATAAGCTTTACCTTCAGGGACTTGCTTGAATAGTTCTGTTTACATAACAGTGGGGAGCTGAAAACCTTACAGGTTAGCAAGATATCCTCTGATAAGGTATCGGAGACAATGCATGCTTATGTTATGAAGTAAAATGTACAACATGCCATTCTAAGTCACCGTGTGTCCTTCAAATTTAGCCTAATTAAATCTATTGTACACATATTTCACTCAGCAGCAAAAGTGTTGTTACTGATATTACACATTTAATAACAGCACTGGTATGAAACAATGAGCACATATATAATATCTTTTCCAATGAAACACAATCAGCAGGATTACTATCCTCCAATGTTGAATGCAAATATTTCAAAATGCAGGGCCTAATTTATTGCAACTCAGATGTAGTTCAAACAATCAATCTGCTATCATCTATCTGAAGAGTAGACATTAAGATGCTCATTTAGGTGTCAACATGTTAAGCTAATTTAATCTTAATGTAGAACTTTATGCGCAAGTCTCTGGCATCAGAAACAATAACAGCCTCCTGAGAGAGTCAGAATTATCCAATTTGTGTGAGGAAGTTTGAAACAGAAAAGAAAGAAAGCTGCTGCTAGGTATACATTACTTATAGTCTAGCAACATAAAACAATCACTCAGTGTTATCTGAGGCAGGAATCACTACAACGCAGCAATGAACTGCTGAAATCTGCAAAGAAGGAAAGTTCACTCGTAAGCAAAAAAAAAAAGAGGTGAGATTCTGCCAAGTTTTATTTTGCTGTAGGTCTATAAGACTGATCACAGAGTGCGGGGCATTGTGGAAACTTCCCAAATAGTTGAGATGGAATTTTTGATTGTTTCTAAAAGTTAAAACCAATCCTTTCTGACATGATTGATAATGTTCAACACTCCTGTAGCATGCAGGTTCTCATTAAAAGATTATATCAGCATTGAACTGATGTCTGAAGTGAGCTGAAATAGGAAAAATACCTGAAAACTGAAGCAAAAATTCAGGTTTTACCTTGGTGGGGGTTTTTTTTAGTACTGAAAGACTGCAGTTATACTTGTAATTTTACAGTTGACCCCTTCTGCAGCCCACCCAGTTTCATCACATTTTTTTTTATGATTGCCTTTGAAATGTACTCAGGGTACTGTCAGCCTTATTATCAGAAAGAAAAATCACTTTCCCTGCAAAATTCAATACCGTGTCATGTGACATAATTATCACATCAGGTCATCGGATTCTACTGTATTTATTAAAATTAGTAAAGTATGCTTAAATGGATGGCCTCAATCACAGCTGCAGGTAGTCAATGTTCAATACTGTTATACAGATGTACGCCTGTACTACACCACTGCTGAAAAAATTACATACCACTGTAGTGAGAAGAACATATTCTGTGTTAGGTGAACCATAAATATAATAAATATAATTCTTATACATTGTCAGAGTGACAAGTAAAGATGTTTAGCTTTTTCTGTATTAAACAATGATACAGTAAAACAGCTCTTCGACTGACTGATTGATTGTGACTAATTTATTCATAGGTTTATTTATATATTTATCTATTTATCTGTTAATGTATTTATTTATCATGTCCAGTAACTGCAGATTCCTGGCACCCCTTAACAACTCCATTCTTTTTTAGCCACTGCATAGTAGAAGCAAAACTGGATGTGTCCTTTCACTGAGTTGATCTAATGGAAAAATGATCAGTTATTGGACTATGAACGTTACCATGAGTAAAGCACAAATACAGAGACACCATACTGCTGACCAGCTGGTGTTTTTGGTTTAAGACTTACCTAGGACTACACATGCAGGGCTTATGTCACCAGTAGGACAAGTAATGACACCACAAGGGAGATACCTTCAGCTGCATGGTGACATGTCCATCTTTTGACCACCTACCTGACAGTATAGTGTCATCTGTTGTCATAACCTTGGTATAAACAATCTTGTGTCATTGGAGCATGCATCCTCATACCTCCCCGTGAGACATGGAGGAGACCAGTTGGCATTGTGTCATCATTCACCCTCCCCCCACCATTGATGCTGGCTCCTGCACTGTCTAGGCCATTATTAAAACCTAGTTATCTGGGTTGCAGTCTGGGCTGCATCCCTCTGCACCAAGGAGCTGACAGCAGAACATTTCTTTGCTAGTACCCTGGTCCTTGATACATTAGACATTAGGCATTAGATGTAAGACCAATGTGAGCATATCCAAATCCAGTGCTAGTCAATTAACTAAAGGTCATCAGTATAGCTCTTCTACAAAATGAGGACTTGAAGAATTTGGCTTTGCTTCTGAAAATGTTGTCAGCATGCAGATATTATGTAGCTTTCTAACTAAACTGTTATGCCTGATGTCGTGTGACATGATGCAAACTTTTGTTCTCAGAAGCCATATATGTGGCACAGCAGAAAAAGCCTTAACAAATGACTGGTATTAGTTACTGAAATAGATGCTGAGGTATCCAGCAAGTCTAAGAGAGAGAGAGAGAGAGACAGAGAGAGGATGGCTGGCTCATGAATTCTGTGAAAATAGAAGGTAGAATAGTTGGCTGCAATGCTGATGCCTATTGTTTAGAAAGCTGTATTGTGGGAGATTCTAAAATGGCTGCCTACTAGAAAATATTGACTTCTATGTGTTTTTAATACTGCCAGACAATCTATTAAATTCACCTGCTACTGCAACATTAAAAATTGAAAAAAAGGATTTTTCAAAACAAAGCTAATCAAAATCTACTTACCTTTCAAAAAATCTTCTGGAACTGAGACTCAGAAAGGCTGATTTATCTCCTCTCTCACCAAGGGTGTAATAGCACTCACAGCCACATGTGCTTAGGCCGAACAGCATTGCAAAAAATCTACAGAAGCACAAGCAAATAAAGGAAGACAAAAAAAAAGGGGATAAACAAAAATCTGATCAAGATGGAACAAATGGAGGCACAATCTTCGAAAACTAGATCGTCCTTAATTATAACTCCAGAGAAAGAAACATCTATCAAAAGGCAAAAAACAACCAAATCACAGCCTGATGCCTCTAAGCAGCCCCAAAAAAACAAGGGTGAGCATCCCCTCACAATGGATGAACTCAAGGCAGCACTATCAACACTTCAATCTGAAATACAAACATTTGCCTCAAAACTAACCCTATTTGGTAACAATCTGGGACAAATTAATACAAGATTAGTCCAAAATGAAGTAAAAATAATGGAAAATGAAATTAAAATACAGGGATTTCAAAAACTAGTTCTACAAATGAATCTTCTATAAAAGACTTGCAGCAAAAAATAATTGATCTAAAGGCTAGAACAAAGTGAAATAATGTGCTGATCAGAGGCATTCATGAGAAGTTCGAACAGCCACAGCTCCTCACCATTGCAGAGGAAGTATTTGGACTCTTTATGGAAAACAAAGACCTTGCACAGACATTCACAACTGAAAGAATACATAGGGCCTTGAGAAAATCACAAGTCCCGGATACACCTAGACAAATCTACATAAGGTTACTGAATGCCTCACATGCACAATCAGTCTTACAAACTGCAAAAAAAAAAAATAAGTTCATTATGTGGAGAGGTTCAAAAATTACAATTGCCCAGGACTTGCCTTTTCCTATAAAACAAGCAAGGCAATCCCTGTCGCCCTTCTGCAAGTTTCTGATAAATAAAAACATAAAATTCCAGATGAAATATCCAGCTATTCTTACATTCCAGCATAAAAATGTTACACACTCTATCAAAAACCCCCAGGAAGCGAGAGCTACATTCCACAAAGCATTTGCTGAAACTCCACCATCTTCCTATTAAGCAAGAAGCAGGAATGCTTATGTGACCTTCTATCTAATCGTTAATTTTAACAAACAAACAGTTTACAATAAACATAAAAGCTCTCATTTGTCTGCATGCCTTGTGATGCTGACCAAACCATGTTGGGTTGGAATGCCAGTTGAAAAACCATCCCCTCAACTCTTCGACTTGAACAAGGTACCTTTTCTGATTTCTTATTCTACTCCATCTCTCTTGGCCAAAACCAAGTTAACATTTCAACGTTCGAATAGTAGGCCAAAAAACATTGATCCTGATAATCCAGTGACTTATGACCTCCAAGTGTAACCAGTAAATATATCCTACAGGAACCCCCTTGATTCCCTATTGTACCAGCCTGATTTACGCTGAGTGTACTCCATTGCCAAAGCAAGACTTCCGCCCATCTGTCTGCATTCCCTGAACAGAATAGATCAAGTTCCAGTTGCTGTGGGGAAGGAAAAGAACTCTGCACAAAGCTCCATTATGGTCGTGTTTCTTTGTCAAGATATTCGCCGAGTTAGCTCCGTTGCCAAAGTGAGACTTCCGCCCACCTGCCTGCATTATTTGAATAGGGAAGAGTGAGCTTTGGTTGTGTGTGGGGGGGGACTCTTTACCAAGCCCCAATATGGGACGTAAGTTTTTCTTTTTTTTTTTTTCCTCTCTCTAGTCAAATGGGGAATGCCCGGTCTGTTTTTTGGCCAATTGGGCTGTAAATATAGCCTTGCCTCATAACCTTTGCAAGTGCAAGATAAGAGTGGAAAGAAAATTAATAAAGAATCCTTTCTTGCCCTAAACTCCGGGGCAAGCTTAAGATATCTATACATTTCTGACAGAGGCAGTCAGTTTAAAAAAACGTGTTCTTCATAGCATAATTATTGGCTCTATTTCCTTTTTGGTGTACGCTATTCCCGTAATTAATGTGTGCAATTTATTTTCACATCTTTATTACCTGTTGTCCTCCAATACAGAACATGTCAAATAGCTGCTAGTTTTTTTGTGATTGTTATTTCGGAGGATTGCAGAAATTTAACCTCAAACCTCCAAGCAGCTGTTAAGCAATCTGGAATGCGTAGCTGAACGCCTCCCAAAGGATTGTTTCTTTTGCTATTGCCTTGGTCCTGTTTATGTGAATTTGAAGAAATGATGCATAGTGTCAACAACAGTTTTCAGCTGCTCATAAATACTTTTCTGATCGTAAGCCCAGTTGAGCAGATTATGCTGTTACCATCACAATTTTTTTTTTTTTTTTGTAAAGCTGTCCTTAAGTCCAGTGGGCAAAAGACAAGCTTTCTAAGCATCTTTCTGAAGCCAACTTTCTGAAATTGCACAATCTTCAAGAAGAGGAAACCATCCCTCTTGTAATAACTACAACAAAAAAAAATTTGAATGTACTGCTGAACTCAAAAGTATCATTTTGGTCAGATTCTCTAGATGAACTGAGATATTTCAGTTCAACTTTCAGCGATCTTTAATACATGTAGCAAGCATTCTGATTACATTCTGAAAAAATATATATTTGTTTTGCAGACATTTATATGTAAGAATCTAACTGTAAGATTGTGGTTTGTCTGCTGGTCATAAGCGATCTATAAGTGTGCTGAAGAAACTGAGTCAAAACTCAGAATTAACTAAGCCTGACCATGACCAAAAACATCCAGATGCATAATGCTGATTTAAAAAAAAAAACTTTGCATATTGATAAGAACTTGCATCAGAGGTGCTCCTGTTAGATCGAGCATCATTTGCAGATATGTGGAGCAGGTCGCCACAGCTGGCACAAGTTGACAGAACTCCTTGGACAAAACACAATTGCTATGCTTGTTTTCTGAGGGGGGACTCTCACTTCTTACAATTTCTAAGCATGATGTCTTGTTTTTAAGGGGATGTAGCTGTATGTATCCTAATGATTACTCAAAGGCTCACCTAATGTTGTTTAAGAAATTATATCAATATGAAAATATAAGCGAGTGATAAAAAATTGGCTGTAAACATAACTAAAACCCAAAAATGTCATAGGAAAAGCACTACAAGCTATATATGGAAGTGTGGAAAGGCACTATATAAAATTTGTGCAAAGCTTTCAGATTGCTTTTTAGAGAAAGGGAGGGTGAAGCTGAGGGTACTTGTGGGTAAATGATATCTGAATCTATCAAGCAATAATCTGCACATTCTAACTGAGGTATGTAGTGACATATATGCATCGCAGAACCAATAAGGCTTTGGGAGGTCTTTGGTGAGATCCAGGTCAGAAAGGCCAAATGGTCTGGTATCCAGATAGCATCCTCATTGCTTGTATACCTGCTTATATTCTTGGATACATCAAAGGGTGCGTCCCCATCACAAGGGACAGTTTCAACCAGACAAGAGACATGATAGAAATTGGTATGCAACAAGTATTAGCCACTTTATAATGGCGAATCTGTAAAACTACATGTTGTACATGTATATGTCTACTCTCATATATGTGTGTGTTTTTTTTTTTTTATAGGTATGTATAAAGCATGGGCTAGGGTGGCGGGGAAGGGGAGAAAGAAAAAAAAGAGGAAAAGGGGGAAAAAAACACAGGTGAAACAGCACTCTGGAGCATGATTGCTGTGAGGCTGATATTGATGCAAGGAATCTTGGCAAAGTGAATTTATGGGAGGGCAACGTCTGTTTGCTGAGGCCTACCCTGTCTTGTGACACAAAAACTATTGGTGGAGGACTGGTTGCCAGGAAAAGTCATAACACTCACAGATATTAAACGTACTACATATTATTGTTTGGAAAAAGCAAGTGGGATGCATAATCATTGTTTAATTCCTAGTGCGAGGCTCCATTAGGGGCCAAGCCCATGCAATCACAACAAAAAGCACTGTTCTAAAGGTCCATCTACAGAAGGAAAGGGACCCCAATATATCTTGACAGCGGTAGAGTTACCCTTACCCCTAGTCTATTCCCTATTAAAATACATTAATTAAACCCTACTAAAGCCATTTATGAGGCTTGGCTGTGATTTCAGTTCAGTTAGTCCAGGGGGGAATATTGTGCTATCTTAAGGGGTTATTAACATGCTAGTTTACTTGATATGACAAGTTGCAATGTTTTAACCCTGTTTAAAAAAAAAGAGAGAAGAATCCTTTTTGTCATAACCAGTTATATGTGCTGATGTATACTATAAGCTAAATAGCCAAATTAACTACTGTTATTTTAGAGCGAGAAGCTCTTGTGTGTGTAGTAAGTTGGATTTTGGAATGTTGGGAATTTTTTGTAAATTAGTTAATTTTGTAAATAGTTTCTTCTTTTCTCTTTCAGATAAAAGTAGAATGTGGTTAAGCACGGGGAGTGGTCTGAGAGAGGAGGCTGTCACTTTATCTTACTATTGTTTTAAACTTACCTCAACTAAAAAAATAATTTTGTCTACTTTCAATCCAGTTACTCATCCCTGTCCAAGCTAACAACCCTTCAGTATGTAAATTTTTCTAACTCTAACAATAATGACCTGACTCTACCTTCTCACTAATTATTTGTCTAAATGATACTAATAGATTCATGGAATATAAAAGGGTTACTAAATAAAAGAAAGAAGAATCGAGTTCTACATTTAATTCAAAAATCTACTTTTGAAATTACTCTTATCCAAGAAACGCACATGACAAAGATCCAATGGGTTAACGACATTAGAAAGAAATGTATAAAACAAATAATAGCTGCTGGAAATAGCACAACCTCCAAAGGGGTAGCAATAATTGTCAAAAAATCTTTCAAAGGATCAATAATAACCACTGGTTGGGACCCTAATGGAAGATGGTGTTATCTAACATGTTCTATCCCATCCTACAATAAAGAAATACTTATACTAAATGTCTATGGTCCCTGCTTACACCCTTCCTCATTCCTATATGAAATTTATTCACTCATTGAAAAATTCCACAACCATCTACTGATCCTGGGCGGTGACTGGAACATGACCATCAGACCGGAACTGGACAGAGCCTGTAAAACCAACAAACAGCCCATAGGTACTACCAACACTATAAGAGATATAATGGATAAGTTTAACTTGTTTGATCCTTTTGAACTATTTAGAAAAGACCCCTCTATTAGTAACTACACACTCTTCTCAGCTTACCATAAATCCTGGTCCATGTTTGACTTTTTTTTTTAATTTCAACATTTTTTTCTTCCTATGAAATAGTATACATCAGTGACCCCAGAACTATTTCTGACCATGCCAAAATTAACCTTCACTTAAATATCTACAAACCTAACCATGAGAATCGCATCCCTACTAACTGGTCCTTTAATCCAAACCTCTTGAACAACATGACTCTCCATTGAGAATTTCAAGAATTCCTGTCACAGATAATTTCCTCCTTTGAAATGTCCAATATACCCCTAATGGGTGGCAGCCAAAGCTACCTTAAGAGGTACTCTTATCCAAAAAGCCTCTCTAATTAAAAAACAATCTAAAATCACGTACCATTGCACTAAAAACAGAATTAAGAAAACAAGAATTAGAGCTGCAAACCAAGTTTTCTCTAGACATTGAGAAACAGATAACCACCATTCGAAAACTACTACACGAATTACACCTTACTCAATACTCTCTTATGGAGTCTAGACTCATTCATAAGTATGCTGAATGGGTGCAAACACCTTCTAAGATTCTGGCAAGGATAATAAATGTCAAACCCCCACCTAACACAATAAAACAAATTAACCACAAGGGTCATTCCTTCTATACAGATAAAGAAATCATACATGTATTTCAGGAAGTATACAAGGAAATTTATGGGCCCCAAACACCTGAGTCAGACGGTCTACAGCAGGGGTGTCCAACCTTTTCACTTGCAAGGGCCGCATTGAGTCAACAGAAATGGTCTGGGGGCAAATGCCAAGTGAGGACCAAAAAAAAAAAAAAACAGCAACAGACTCCATCCAGGTTTATGCGGACTAATGTGGCTGTTTTGTAGGTGAATTTGAACAATAAATAAATTAATAAATGCATAATATTTGCCCTAAAATTCAATATCTCATTCTAATTATTTAAAAAACAGTTAAATCTAACATCTTAGTTTATTTGTAAAAAAATTAGCAGATGCAGTAGTACCTTCCTTATCTCATCCATATTTGCCAAAAGCAGTTTGGGCAGGATTACACCTTAGCATCTATGGGTCACTATCCTTGGCTGAGATAGATAAACACACTTGTTCAGGATGTTTTTTTTTTACACAAAAGAGAAATGAAGATAGCATGGGCTGTTGTTTCTTTTGCTGAGCATCCCACTGATATTCTTAATGTGGGGAGAAGACATACAGGCACTGTAGATGTATTGTTAGCTTCCATGAGTTGGAAACATCTAAGTCTCTGAATGTTAAGCCAAATGAATGGGTAGCTACCTTTGACAAATTCCCAGGTGTGATAAATAATAATGCAGTAGTGATCCCTACATTTGAATATTCACAATTATAGTGTGCGTACTTATATAAGTGCACTTTTAGCTTTTACAATAAACATATTTTAATACAGGAGATCCACATATGCTATGTTTATCCCAGCAGTGGACCTAGATAAAAGGATATGATAAAAAAGTTGTCCTGCCCAGTGGTAGATTATTTTATTGTTTACTTCCCACAGCATCAAACATCCATTACCACCATTGGCACATCTTCACTTCCACTAAACCTGCCCAAACCCAAGATACTTACACTACTCACTACAAACTGGTCCCAAACTACACACAGAGAAGATCCCAACCCACTTAAAGAGATCTGAAACCCACATGTACACTTATTTTAATCAAAAATGTTAATAAAATGCAGTAAAATGTGGACTTCATCCCTCATTGCAAGCCATATGGTCATAAAATCATGCACTTCATAAGCAAATTCAGACAGATCATAACAACAAATAAGCTTAAAAATAAAAAACACACAATATCACCATCATTGTAATTAACCCTCATTTGTTACACTGGTAAAAATGCATGTACTAAAATTAAACAGTACCACCAAAAATGCTACCCCACCTAAAACAAATGTAGAGATTAACTCTGACCTTAGTTTATGAAAAATTACCTAACATAGTAAAATGGGTTAAAATGCAACCAAAGCCAACTCTGTGACTTAGATGGATGAAGCCCAGCTAATCCAGATGACTTTGGTTTAGTTAGCAACCTTAACCAATGGAGGAGTTGGTAGAGGAGGCTAAAGGATGGTAAGGCACTTTCTGTTTACCTCTCGCATGGGGTGGGTTGTGCTTACATTCCCAAGGTAAGCACTCCATGTCTGAGTTTCCAGTGGAGACTCAGGATCAAGAACATGCAGAGACACTAATTGCTGAGGAGAGCAAGACCACCTGAAAAGGTGGTGATGCCTTGTGCATCAAGCTGTTTCATGCTTGCATCTTGGGCAACTATAGGCATGCATGCTGGAGAACATAGGCACATTAAGTGAAAAACCTAGTCACCTCAATAGATGGTGTCACTAGTATAACCCTGACCCTAAGTTGAATGACTGAGTGGAGTGACATGAGTTGTGTCAACAAGAATGGAGGAGGGAGCAGAGCGAAAAAATGCAACAGACAGAAAATGGATCTAATTCTGACTAACTAAAACCATAATTAAACTAGAAAACTAACATACCTTACCATAACCCTTGCTACACTACTGAAATACATCATAAATAGCTGGTATTACTTAAAAGTAATTAAAATTCTTTAAATCAAACAAATAATTGACATTACTTAAAAAAGTTACCTTAGCACCAGAGCACAAAACCACCTAAGAGACACTCCTTTCATAAAATCTTTTGGAAAATATCTAAATCCCTATTCAGCAGATAACTTATTCAATCAATACAGCTCATTATAACATTCAAAACAGTATGGGAAACAATAATTCAGACAAAAAAATAGGAAAATATAGTATGCATGGGGTTTTGGTTTGAGAAAATATCTGGCAAAACAGGATTAGGGAACTGGTTTATGGCTTTGCCATTTGTCCTATGTTTATCCCTAAAACTACAGTACAAGATATTTCATCGATTACATCAGACCTCAACTATTCCATATATACATATACATACATGCTAACAGCAGAAGGAGGTATAAGGGTATGATAAAACACACATCTAAGCTGCAATTCAAAATAGTTTATCACCTTTCTACTAGCATCATCACAGTAGAACTCTTGGATACTTTCGGTACAACAGTAATGCTCACTATATTCACGTCAGATAACATAAATAGGTAAATAAATACATTTATCCTAAAATTACCATCATATTCATTATAAAAACCCCAAAAATACCATTTTATACCATTGATGCTTTGTATGTATAGTCAGTCTAACAAAGAAAAACAAAAAATCATGTTTAACCGACGATTAACTTTAAAAATGAAACAAGGGTACATGGCTACATGTGGCCCACTACAAAATGAAAATTGTTCAATGTATATAAATAATTGAGTTTACAGTAAAAGAAAATTTAAATATGAGAAGAATGTTTTCAACTGACCATATATAAGCTCTAGTTTAGGAGCATTCACAGTGTCAAAAAATACTTAGCTTTACTTACCTTTTGCTATGTTGTAGTGTAGTGTAGTCGGTGTGTACTCCGAAATAAAATAAATCCTCTCTCCATGATCTCGCGCCTTCCTTCAGCTTTAAAAAATGACCGAACGGTGTTTTCGCGCATGCGCATACCAGCGGAAAGACGCTGGTATGAAAAAAGCGTGAAAAAAAGAAAGTTGGCGCATGCGCAGAACAGCAAAAGTACGTGGACGTGTAAACACACGGAAAAAAAGTTAAATTAAAATTAAATTTAAATTTAAGGGTCGCGGGCCGCATGGAAGAGCTCTGAGGGCCGCATGCGGTCCGCGGGCTGCGGGTTGGACACTCCTGGTCTACAGGATATCTTCCTAAACTTATTACAATTTCCAACAATAAGTGACACTCACACAAAATTAATAAAGGCACCTATAATCATAAATGAAATCTTGTTGGCCATTAACAAACTGAAACCATGTAAAGCCCCAGGCCCATATGGCTATTTGTCAGAATTTTATAAATCCTTTAAGCAAGTGCTTGCCCCCAAACTACTTAAAGTTTATAACCACATAATCCAGTTTGGTATATCTGATTTATATATTAATAACTCCAAGACCAGTTTTATACAAAAATCAAGTGACAATAACCTCAACACAAAGGATTATCGCCCAATTGCTTTAATTAACCTTGACATAAAGATTCTATCATCTATCTTAGCAAATAGACTAAAAAGCATATTGCCGCACATTATATCCCATTACCAATTAGGTTTCATGAACAATAGGCATGTTTGGGATAACACTCTATCTATTGAAGCCATAACCTATATGACAAAGTACGACAAATCTCCCAAATATGCACTTTCTGTTGATGCCCAAAAAGCTTTTGACAGGGTAAATTTAAACTTTCTCTTTAAAATCATGAAACGCTTTTCCATCCCTGATAAATTCATCAAAATGGTCACAACCCTTTACACTAGGCCTCTACTACTCTAAACATAAACAAAAAAAAATTCCAATCCAATTCATATTATAAATGGCACAAGACAGGGGTGTCCACTATCACCTTACCTATTTAATATTTATCTTGAAGTACTATTGCTAAAACTAAGTAAGAAAACATTCCACTGTTCAGTCTACCTATACAAAATACCAGTAAAATACACCGCCTTCGCAGGCAATTTAAATATCTATTTAGAACTCCCCTCAATGGAACTGGAGAAAATTCTAAGTTCTATAGACAAATTTTCACAAATCTCAAATTACGCCATCAGTCCTAACAAATCAACAATCTTTCTGCTAAACCCTCTCAGTCACAAAGAATTTTTTATACCAGAAACAAAGATCAAAATTAATTATTCTATAAAATATTTGGGTTTAATATTTGCTCACCCCCAGCAAGAGCTAATAAATAGCAACTTGTACAAAACGGTCTAAAGTCATGGAAGATCTTACAAGATGGAAGAATCTAAACCTGTCCCTCCTCTCAAAAACAGCTATTATAAAAATGAATATTCTCCCCAAAATTCTTTTCCACCTCTTTGCCCTTAATCAAAATATTCCAAACACTTTTTTTTCAAAAATAAATACTACACTGGGGAAATTTATTTGCTATCCTATAAATGTCAGAATTAGCTACACCAAATTAACACTTCCCAAAGAAAAAGGAGGCCTGGCCCTTCCAGACTTTCTAACATACTACCATATAATAAATGCCAGTCGTAGTGTACACGTTGCTAATCTCCAACATCCAAACAATGACTGGAACCCCTTATAGGTAAAAATCTACAATGCACACATTAAGGCATCCAACATCAATCCTAGAGCAATTATTTTTCTTAACCCTAAATCTCTCAAATAATACAAAATCCACCCTATATTAATAAAAAAATATTCAAAACCTGATAACATCCCTTGGTCTGCAGCACTCTCTAACGATGGCCCAACCAGTTCACCTATATCCCAATTTTAAACTGAGTAACAGCATGTTAAATCTTGATAGTTACTCTCTTATCAGGACCTGTAAAGTGTGGGACTTCTATATTATTAAAGAGTTACCATTTGATGCCATCATAGCTTCGTTGACAGTCAATAAAAAATACTATATAATCATTAAGCAAATACTATACCTAATATCTCTGGTCACGGACAAGATTTCAGTTACTCCCATAGAATATCAGCTGTACCAGATACTAATAACCCAACTACTATTAAGGACTAAAATGCTTTCCAATGTCTATAGATTAATAACAAAAATAAAACACCAAGACAATATATTATTCTGTAAATACTGGGATGGACAAAACAGGGAAATAACACTTAGCCAAAAACTTGATGCAATCAACGCAACAATAAAACTAACCCCCTTCAAAAAACTAATATATACCCAGCTCATGATAAACAATAACACCTATCACACACCATCATTCCTAAATAAAATTAACCCAAACACTTCACCTTTCTGCCCAACATGCCCCAGCTCAGTGGCAGATACAATCCCCATTTTTGGTCATGTAAAAATGTATGCAAACTATGGTGCTCCCTAAGAGCACAACTTGAGAAAATGGGATAGATGAAGTCAACCCTATCCTGGGAAATGACATTACTAAATATATTTCATAGTGCATTTATTTCTGAAACTAAACATATTATTGTGATACTTTGTGCGCTTCTCAAAACTTACATTACATTAAACTGGTTAGATAGATCCAAAATGTCTTGGAAGGACTTCCAGTCGATGGCTGTTAAATATGTGTTGGCAAGTAAACTAAAGACAATAAGCAAAAAGAAAATAAGTTACTTCCAAAAATACTGGAATAACCTTATAGAAGCTCTTAATTAATATCGCTCCTAGGTATATTTCCATCCTCCTCTTTTTCTCTTTTGGGCTTCTCTTTACTTTCCTCTCATCTAATACCCCTACTCCCGTCAGTGTGCTAACCCTGCGCCAAACACTTCCCATCTTTAATATCCACCTCCACTCTAACCCATGAAAGACCAAAATAGAAACCCTGCTACCACATTTTTTCCTACCCTTGTGTCAATACTAACAACTAGTTTTCTTATACTAACATCTTCTAATCATTCAGTGACAGTCAAGTGTACATAATGTACATAGTTAAAGCTAATAGGTTTTAGGTGTACGGATACACATTCTCATACATGAATAATAAACACATGTTATTGGATTTACTACCTCCAACTATCCTATGCCAATTTCCTAATCACTTGTATAATGAAGGTGAATACATTTTCTTGTAATATTGGAATGATTGTACTAGTATTTTAAGCAGGTTTTACTAAGTATATCCAATTACTTGTTTTTGAGCATATATGTCTTGTGTGACTTGTAATTAAGTCTGTATCTGTATATTAAAAAAATGCTAATAAAAATCAGATTGCAAAAAAAAAAGAAAGCTGTACTGCATGCAAAAGACAGGTTATTGGCTCTGTCAGTCTGTGTTCTTGTGGCAGCCTTCTCTGCAAGTATGTATGAATCACACTTATACATAGAGGAATGTTTTGCATACAAATTAACAGATTATCCAACAGTAAAGGAGTCAAGAACAGAAAATTCCTTGATATTTGACTGTGTTGCAGCCTCCTCCTATGTGATTGTTCTCAGTAAGCTGCAGAAATAAAATATATGCTTAGATTCAGTCATGCAAGAAACTATGCAAACAGTCCACAATGTTTGTCTGAAAATAAGTGTATAATTTAGCATTTTATATATATTTATTTTTTATTTTACATTTGTTGACCGGGCTAGTCTAACTGGATGCATGTCCATTTTCAGTAGAGGCCCGGGGAGAAAAGCTCCAAGCATAAGAATAACAATATAACAAAAGCAAATACGTAAAATAAAGTAATAAAGCAACAGTACCATAGTAACATAGGTAAAATGAGAAAAGCACATGGACTAACAAACAGTGACTAAAAAACATTTAGGCAAAAGCTAGACCAGACATAAACAAGCACATGCACTAGAAAGCACCAGGGCAATTGCAAAAAGAACAAAGTTCCCAAATCCTATCAAATTACTAAGAATAAAACAAGAGGAGAGAAATAAGTTTTAGGGGCAAGAGGGAGGGCTAGGGTTGAAATAGGAGTGAAATACAGGTTTCAGTCTGGGTTAGCACAAGGACAGAGCCACTTAGTTTTTAGATGTTCTTTTGTTTGGTTTTGAATAGAAGCAGATGCTAGTGTAGATAGTTCAGGAGGGAGCTGATTCCATTTTTTTCCTATAGTGTTTGAGAAAAGAGAGTCACCAGCCTTGTTGTTTGATTTAGTTGAGGAGACAAGTAGTTTATTTATATATATATATATATATATATACATGCATACACACACACACACACACACACACATATATATATATATATATATATATATATATATATATATATACACACACACACACACACACACACACATATATATATATATATATATATATATATATATATATATATATATATATATATATATATATACACACACACACACACACACATGCACACACACACACACACACATATATATATATATACATATATATAAAATAAATATATATATATATATATATATATATATATATATATATATATATATATCCAGGCATACCTCTGTCATAACTGCACTTATTCATTTTAATGTCTTTCAGAAATAGGAAGCATGATTCTATCCACTGCATTAAACATGACTATAGAAATGGAGACTGGAACTCAGTAAAACGTGCTGCTGAATGCTTTTACAAGGAGAATGTCAATATGTAGAAGAGCTGGTGTTCATAGATACATGGGGTATTACTAGGCTAATGACCCCAGTGATGCTTTTCAAGCCAAGCCATGCTTCCAAAATGTATCTGACAAGTTTTGATATCCTAGAATTTTTTAAGGGGTAAATGTAGTCTTGGGCATGGATAGTCAAGCATTTACAGGTTGTCTCTGTCTAATACAGACATAAGTGGCAGACCAGGGGTAAATTACTGATTCTCCTTCCACTCTGAGTTATGCTTGAATTGGGTGAGGTAAGAACTCTGCATCACATGGAGGGGAAGCCTGTTCCATAGAAGGGGTAGTCTCTAAAACAGATTCTTGTCCCTCCAACATGTCCTATTTATTTTGTGGAAGGGGTCTCGGTTCCTAGATTGGGTAATTCTAATGCTATTTGTTTTGCATGTCTGCAACAGGTCCAAAAGAGCGGCATCAGTGGATGTTCTGTAGGTCAGGCATAGATCACGTATCAGCAGTCTGTAGGAGACTAAGTATAGGGATAAGGCTTTGAGGCAGCCTGCCTGCTCTAATTGCCTCCTAGTACCTTGTAAATTAGCTGTGAGTCATGTCTTGCAACTTTAACTTCAGGAGTTAGCCATTGTTTTGTCACATAAGCAATATTTCTGAATCCCAGGAAATAACTTTTTTTCTGACTATAGAATAGACTGAGATGTTATGCTATTAGGAAGTAGCAAGTGAACTCAGGATTCTCATCTGATCTTAACAAAGACTTTTAGTCATTTTTAAAAGAAAGGTATACTAGAAGGCTTCTCTATCTATATCTGTCTATATAGACATATATATAATTATTTATTAGATATGGATATATGGATTCACTTCAGAATCTCGAATTTCCGAAACATCGAATTTCATATGATTGAGATCATATGATCAATGTTCCAGAATATCAAGATTCAGAAACAAATCCAAAATAAAAAAAAACTTTTTAAATGTTTCCCCCCTGCACCCCCACAGGCCCTCGGTACTTAAATATGCCATCTCTGAGAAAAGACCATAGTACAGCGAGGAAAAGGGAAATCTCCTGTTCCGCGCTGTATGCAGATCTCCATTCAGAATTCTGAAGCTCTAAAGCTTTGATCATATGGTCTCAACCATATGAATTTCGAAGTTTTAGGATTTCGAGATTCTGAAGGGAACCCACACACACACACACACACACACACACACACACACACACACACACACACATATATATATATATACAAATATATATGGGTCTACTTGAAAACACTGACACGCCAAAACACCGACGACGAGAACACGGTGACCGGAAGATCAACAACTGAGATGACCGACAGTTTTAAAGCCCGAAGCTGAGAACACCGACATGTTAAGGTAAGTGTGTGATAGTGACAGACATTAGGGTTAGGGGCGGGTTAAGTCAGTTAGGGTTAGGGTGCAGGTAAGGTAAGTGTGCAATAGTGACAGACTTTAGGGTTAGGGGTGGGTTAAGTGAGTTAGTGTTAGGGCGCGGTTTAGGTGAGTGTACGATAGTGACGGACCTTAGGGTTACAGTTTTGGTTAAGGTTAGTGCATAGATAAGTTATGTATGTAAGGTTTAGTGTAGGTTTGTAAGGTTTTTGGTGTGTTGTGTTGTGTGTATTTTTTGGAAAAGGTATTTGTTTTGTTTTGTTGATTGTGGGGATTGTGGTTTGTCGGGCATGTGAAGTCTTGTGCTCTTAAACTGTTGGTCATCTCAGTTGTCGATCTTCCGGTCTCGGTGTTCTTGCCGTCGTTTTTTTGGCTAGTCGGTGGTTTCAAGTAGACCTATAGACATATATATATATATATATATATATATATATATATATACATATATATATATATATACATATAGATATAGATAGATACATATATATATATATATATATATATATATATATATATATATATATATATATATATATATATATATATATATATATATATATATATATATATATATATATATACATACACACACACACACACACACACACATATATATATATATATATATATATATATATATATATATATATATATATATGTGTGTGTGTGTGTGTGTGTGTATATATATATATATATATATATATATATATATATATATATATATATATATATATATATATATGTATATATATATATATATATATATATATATATGTGTGTGTGTGTGTGTGTGTGTGTGTGTATACCTGTAAATATATATGTATACACACACACCCACAACTCTCTTTTTTGCACATGGGGTAGGGGTGTCACATCAACATTAATCATCATCTACAGCAAATGTTGACACCACCAAGTGGCTATATGGTAGCAGTATCTTTTTTTGAACTTATTTTAGATCAGCTGTGAATCGGCAGACTACTTTTGCAGAGTTACATTTTACCTAATATTCAGTTAGTGTAAGAATGTGTAAGGTTAAGGGTTTTCCATTTTTGCTATTATTGTGCAGCATTGGAGTTGTTATATATAAGTAGTTAGAGGGTGAAGGCTGAGCAGCCCCTTTTCAAAAAAAAGGACCTTTTTTGTTTCTTTAAAGTAAATTCATATTAATTTGTGTTTAATAACAAAAGGTTGATCTTCTGATCATGTCAATATTAAACTGAGTTGACCAGTACGAAAATACCATGAACATGATTTCAATGATGCACTGTAACTTATATATTTGACCTCTTAATTTTAGCAAAAATATTATACAGCATACTTTTTTCTTTTAGACAGGTAAATACTAATTGTTCAACAGCTGGAATGAAAATGTGGAAAATTATAAAGGCATAGATGACAGACGACATCCCATCTATCCACATACTGTTTTACAATGTCATTTAATAAAACGACTCAGTTTTATTTATAAAGCATGACACCAGAGGTCTGTTGCTTGAAAAGTTGATGTGCAGTAAAACATTTAAGGAATATCATCACCACATCTCCCATTATGTAGGTGTCATGAGCTAGAACATAGTTGCAAGATAATTGATTCGTCTTCACCATTTATGTGCAGGGAATTTAAACACCTTATACAGAAACTGCATGCTTGTGTCCAGTGTAGTCAAGGCTGGCATGTCAGCAGCAGTCATACTCCCTTCCGTTTTTGCTGCTTTCATTGCCAGAAAACATGTTATGCATGATGTGATCAGTATGAGTGTGCATGTAGTGACAGGATCCTCACTTATACTGCACATGGGCCAAGCTCATTTCAACAGAGAGGTTGGTTTCGAACCCAGAAGCTTGTTAATGACAGAACATTAACATTAAGAATCTAGCTCATCTTTATGGCTCAGCTGAGCACTGTCAGACAGTCTTGGAATTTTAATGAAGTAATTAACATTGTCCATAGTTGACTCATTCATGCCAAGGTTACTCCATTAGACATGCTATTGAAACGTTCATCTTACTGCAACGGGAAGCTTTCAAGGCAACAATAAAACAAAAGTCACTGTCTGTGACAAGCTCTGTATCATAGAATTCACTACCAAACAACTTTAGACCTCTAAATGTATGCTCAGTGTTTGTGAAAAAGTTACTAGCTAATTTCTAGGTTTTAGATACAGTAAGCTTCACGTAGTGGCATGCACTCACATGCGAATGTGGAAACTTTTGTGGCATGCAAATTACAGCACAAGTAGCTGAGTTGTATGCTAATGAAGGAAATCAACATGGCAGTGTGATTCAACATGCTGTAATGAAACTGTGTAGACTCTCTGCTCATGCTGACCATGTATGCAAAGGTTTTCCAAATACAGCCACACAAATGAGTCTACACGGAAACTAGGGCAAATAATTGTCCATACTTTTGTACAGAATAGAGCCTAACATGTAATCCCACACACATTATGACATTCCCAGACATGTTGAATGCTAGAAAATTATATTAAAAATACCAACAATTCCTTTTTAAATGCCATGACATAAATGCCGCTTTGTACCCCCAACCCCAAATGAACAATATAATCATAATTAATGTAGACAGTTAAAAGTGTAAACCCCATGAAAAACAGAATCCCAAACCAGAATACCTCTTTGCAGACATATACCTCTGAGTAATACCCTTCCTTGACTGCACAACATTGGGCTCACCTTCAGTTTCCCTGCCTTTATGATTACCAAAGGTGTAGATTCAGGGCTATCGACACAGTGAATATGCAAATGAGGTAAAAACTCATTAGAATTGCTGAATCCCAGAAACTTGCAACCATGTAGAGATGTTCATTTCATGTTGGCACATACACAGTGTTTGTGTTGAATGCATGGCAACAGTGAATGATGACATCAGGAGGGTGTCAGGTTACACTTCGTGTGGTGTACATGTAGGTCTGTGAAGTGTAGAAGTGCACATAAGCACAATTGACAAGTTCTACCAAAACAGAACAAGGGTAGTCCAGAAACAACACACCAGCACGTAGTACAGGGAAAAAAACTTAAATTTAGCGCTTTCGTCAAAAACTAGATTTCATCAGAATATCATGTATCTAACAAATCAACTTTAAATACCCTCCCCAGCAGTAATCAAACAATTAAATGACATAATTTCCCCTTGTGAAGAATAATCAACATTTGCATATATAATTTAAACACTGCAATAAAAAGGTTGCAGTAAAAAAGTTGAAATATCAACCCTTTTAAAACATTAGAAACTACAATATTAAAACTATTAAGTTATATTCCAGCATTTTTTATATAAAATATAATGATTTACGCTTCAATAATGAACTTATAGTAATCTTGTCAATCAAACCCGAAACTGGCAGGCATTAAGCTTAATTTGCCATTTGAGTTCAAAGAATTCCAGGTACTCATCAGAGGCCCCCCCCCCCCCACGAAGACCCAGATCAACATGCTCAATGGCACAAAATTTAAAAGCATGTGAAGGGAAAAAAGTAAGATGTTTATACAAAGCATTTTTTTCATTTTTACATCTGATGTCATAAGTATGCTCGTAAACCCTTTGCTTCAAAGCTCTCTTAGTTTTTCCTACATAGAACTCCTCACATGACTCACACTTAGCTATATAGACAATACCTCTAGAGTAACAAGAATATTTTTTACAAGGTAATATAGTCCCATAGCCTTTAATAAATAACTTGACCACATTGAGTATATAAGGACACTGAGAGCATCTCCCACATTTGAAACAACCACCCTTCTCAGGTATATTTCTTTTTGTTACCAACAGCCCCTTTACTGAGGTGTCCTTCTTGTACACTACCATTGGTTGACACCTCACCAATTTGTTGATGCTACTATCTTCTTCCAGAACTTTGATACAATGTGCCGTATGCCAACGAAGTTTATGGCAAATGGAAGGACCAAGACCCTACTAAATTTGTTGTTACTTCTCTCAAGGTCCTCCCGTCCAGTCAGGTGATTAGACAAGAGTGTATGAAAAATGCCAACTTCTCTCTTATTTTTGACTTCGTTATAGATGTTAACCATAAAGTCAGTAGGGTAACACCTATTAAGTAACATTTCTTTTAATACCTCACATTCACTTGCAAAGTCTCCTTCCTCAGAGATCATTCTAGCCAGCCTGACAAATTGCCCTTTTACCAGGGTTTTCTTTTGGTGTACAGGGTGCCAGCTTTCATAATGCAAAAGGGAATTAGAGTTGGTTACCTGTACAACTGGGAAGTGAATATTTTTCTAGTGTAGTCCTTTTTATAGTTACACTCAAAAAATGTAGGGTATTATTGTCCTTGACCATAGTTCATAGGTTCATAGGTTGGTACTAGGCTATTGGCCCGAGGGCCAATACAAGCCTAGTCATAACAATTCCCTGGATATTTCTTCCTACAATATTTACTTCCCTGGACCCCTGTCTAGCAGGGTGACTGACATGATCCCTGGAGTGAATTTCCTATCTCCAATTCAATCATCAAGGTTCCTTTTGAAGAGGGCCAAGGAGGCGCTCTGCTTGACATGTATGTGCAGTCTATTCCAGAGTATGGAGAGTCTCTGGGTCGGGAACCTCTCCCTCCAGCATGTTTTGTTCATTGTGATGATGAGGTTTAGATCCCTGGAGCATGTGGCTCTGAGCGGTTGGGATTTCTTTAAGTGGAGCATGTCCAACAGCTCAGGGTTTGACATGGCCTTGTATGGTAAGCAGAGATCATCCCTGAGTAGTCGATATGCCACAGAGTATAGCTGGAGTTTTTTTAGATTGTCAGCATAGGGCATCTGCTTTAGGCCCTGTGATTCTCTTAGTAAAGTATTTCTGGGAGTGAAGTATTTCTGGGGCCTTTCCAGCTGTTGCAGATATCTTGTGAGGTACATACCAAATGGGGCATTGTACTCTATAATGGGTCTAATGAGGGATGAGTACAGTGGAACAATGACCTCCTTTTTTTCTGGATGAAAAGCCCTTAGTGATGAGGTGTGCCACATAGAAGGATTTCCTGACTGTTGTGGCGATGTGGTGGTCAAAGGTGAGACCACTGTCCACCTGTGTCCCTAAGTCTCTCATCACACTTTCAGTGTTTAGTGTACTGCCACATATGTGTTAATTCATGGGTACATGTTTTTTTCCCAAAGGGGATAACTATACATTTCTTGGCATTAAGCTTGAGCTCATGGCTCTGGTTCCAAGCATCTGTTTCTGTAAGACCCTTTTGTAGACTATCCACATAATTTGGGGATTCAATAATGGCTCCCAGTTTGCAGTCATCTGCGAACTTTGCTAGCCAGAGTCCCTTAGTGTTGGCCTGTACTTCAGAGAAGTATATGCCAAACAAGAGCAGACCCAGGACTGAACCCTGAGGTACTCCACTTATCACTTGTCTGGAGCTGGATTTGGAGTTGGCTACTTTTACAGTCTGGGTTCTGTCAGTAAGCCAGTTGGCAACCCATCAAGTGACGTAGGGATACATGCCCAGCTTAGTAAGTTCGCCTATGATTCCAGAGTGGAGTATGGTTCGAAGGCCTTGGTGAGGTCCAGATAGGCTGTGTGGATCTCCTTACCCTCATCCACAGCTCTGGAAACTGATTCGAAGAAGTCAATCAGGTTCAGGAGACAAGATTGGCCCTTTGTGAACCCAGACAGGGTGGGGTCCAGTGTTTGAAGGTTGCCAATGTCTTTGTTTATAAGTTCCTTGATAATGCATTCCATAGCCTTGCAGATCAGGCTCATCAGACTGATGGGACGGTAGTTCCCGGGATCCAAGGTGGATCCCCCCCCCCCTGTCGAGTGGGATAACTGTAGTTGTGTGCCACTCAATGGGCATGAAGCCTGAGGTGAAGCTATGATTAAACATGACACTTAGGTGAGGTGCCAGTTTATTTTGTAGTTCATGTTGTACACAGCCTGGGATGTCATCTGGGCCCATGGATGCTGTATTCTTAGTTTTGGAGAGTCCAGTTTCTACCTGTGTGGCCATGATTACCAGAATTTGGCAATCTTTTAGCATTAAGATGGGCCCTTTAGGGGATGAGAGAAGGGTGAAGTTGGCACTAAATCGATCTGCCAGGATATTGGCAATATTCCTGGGATCAGTATATTTAATGCCATTCTGCTGTAGCTCAGAGCATATCAGAGCATTGCCATTTAGATTCTTGACATAACTATAGAATGCCTTGTGGTTGTCTTTGGAATCTTTGGCAATTTTATTTTCGTAACTAGCTTTGGAGGATTTTATGAGGGATCTCAGCTTCTTACTGAGGCTGGTAAGGGAGTTTTTTTGCATCCTGGGATTTTCCTCTTTTCTGCAACAGTTTCTTTCTTCTGCTGTATATATTGTTTATGGCAGGGGACCAACAGATTGGCTTCCTTTTTTTGGAGGAGAGCATCTTGGTTCTATTTGGAATGGCACAATTCATGCATGAGTGGATGTGCTCGTACTGTGCCTTAGTGTAGGATTAAGCAGTTGAACTTTCAGCTCCCGTCAGCATGGGTGTCATGAAGTTTGCCACTTCAGACTTGAATAGCATGAAGTTGGCTTTGGAGAAGTTTTTTACGGAGGTTTCCTTATTGGGGGGTGGGGGTGGAATTTGGATGGTAAGGATGATTTGCTTATGGTCAGACTTGACCAATGAGGGGGTGACAACTGGTGTGGAGCATCTATCTTCCATGTTGGTAATGACCAGGTCTAGGATATTAGAGCTCCTGGTGGGACAATGGATTAGTTGATCCAGGGAGTTGGAATTTATGGGAAAAGGTGTTGGTACCCAAGTTGTTTTCCCAGTTAATGGCAGGGTAGTTGAAACCACCCAGTATTAGGGTGTTTGGTTGTATCTTAATATTTTCCAGTATGTTTAGAAAGGTGTAGTGAGAATCTTAGGGCATGGTGGGGAATCTGTAGCAAGCTACAGTTTGGATTGCAGTCTTACCTAGTGTTATTTACACCTGGAGAATTTCAGATGCATTGTGTTGGGCAACTAGCCTGGAGGTGTGAATATCCTTGGTGAATATGGACACTCCTCCACCTTTAGTGTTTTGGTCTTGGTTTGGTGGCCGAAAAATGTGGTAAGAGTTGTAGCCTGGTATTGCAGAATTGCTCTCTGGAGCCTTGAACCAAGTCTCAGTTACTGCACAGATATCAATGTTCCCCATTTTTAGGAGTGCCTCGAGAGAGTTCATTTTGAGGTTTAGACTTCTAGCATCGAGTAGCATTACCTTCAGATTTTGCATGCTTGTATCTGTTACAGTGGTGGTTTTGTCCTTTGAACCTTGCCTAAAAAAGTCACTATATGGGGTGGCAAGAGCTTTAGCCAGTAACCTGAATCCCAGGGTTGACAGGTGTAGATCATCTTTGGCAAAGCATCGTGGTTTGTCAATCATGTCATCCTAGGCAGACAGATACTGGATCCCCTTTGAATGACACCAGAAACATAGCCAATTGTTGAAGTCAATCATTTTGTCCTTATACTGTGGTATTATTCTGGGCAAAGGCAGGATGCTACTCAAGGCTAGGATCATACCTGCCTGGGCCACATGATCAGAGAGCTCTTCCATGTCTCTTTTCATGTAGTCAAGGGAGGTACGTCTCAAGTCATTCACTCCAACATGGACAATGACAGAGTCATATTTGTACTTGTGGAGTGACTTGAGTGCATGCGTTATGTGGCAAATCCTGGCACCTGACAGGCAGCTGACTGTAATTTTCTCCTTGTTCAGCCTGGTGAGTGGGACATCAGTGTGCCTGACTATAGCGTCACCTAGGACTAAAGTGTTGGGTACGTTGTCTTGCCTTAGGGGCTGTTGTTGGCTGGCACACAGGTGTTGTGAGCTATGTGTCACTTTGGTTGTGACTGGTGTTTGTTTGCATTTTAGCTTCAGAGGTCCTTGTTGCCTGGGTAGGTTAATATCAAGGGCCTCCGCATATGTGGGTTTAGTGTTGCTATGTGTGGGTGTTGATGGTGTGGGTTTTGAAGGGCTATGTGTTGCTTGAGGTGTAGTGCAGGTGTTAACCATCTCCTCTTGACCATCTAGCACAATCTTGGCTGGAGAGAGCTTTGCTTCCAGTTTGGCTATGTAAGGTGGTAGTGTCGCAGGTTGTAGTGTTGGGTGGTAGGAGGAGAGGGTTGTCTGTGTACATGAGGCAGTTGCTGCATTGCCACAGTATGTCCAGATTCACCAGGTGGACAGGAAACTCACCGGAAGTTGACCCTTGGACATGCCTGTTTAGGTGCTTTTTTGTAAAGTACAAGACCTTTTTAAGGTACTTTGCAGTTATAGGTTGTTTAGTGCCTATGATTAGTTTCTCCTCATTAATAAGGAGAGTTGAGTGCTTGTATCAGTTTAAGGCTTCCTAGTGCTTTCCAGCAGGTTCTAGAGCAAGTGCTAGTCACAGGGGTTCAGATTTTAGTGCTACTACTGAGAAACCAGCTAGTTCTAAGGGAAAATTTGAACAGCAGACTTTCTGGCACCTGGAATAGTTTAACTGTAGCACTGCAGTGCTGCATGATGTGAAAAATGCACAAACACATGCGTTTTTAAGCCAGAAAGTTGAAAGGGATAGAAATCAGCCCAAAAAGGCTAAAATTAAGATTTCAGAGCTGGAAACCACTCCTTTAGTGTTAGGCAGTACAATGCTCACCACTCCCCTTGGTAAACAGTAGAACTTCCCTCTACCACAGCAAGGACTGGATAGCTCTGAACACAGAAAATAAAATCCTGAAACCAGCAAAGCCTGGGATCTGGACTATACTAGCTAGGAAAGGTGGAAAAAGAGCAAACAAGATAGTATTTTATTTGGTTAAAACAGGCTAAACAATGCAATAATACACTAAATAAACACAGAAAAGGCTAATGCACTAGAGTGTGTAGCCCTAAACAGTAAATACAATTAGAACTTTACAAAATTAGCAATTTAAAACTTTTTAAAGGCAAGTGCACAACTGAAAAATGATTTAAGAGCAGTAATACAGTAGAATAAATATAGGAAAGAGATTAAATTGTATGGATAAACAGGGCTATGATTCTGACAATGACAATATTAATGAAAAACAAATGGGGACATCGAATAATGAACCGGGGAAATGGGAGGTTATTGAACCAGAAGTATGGACAGAACTCCCAGCAGGGTCATTGGAAGGGGTGGAGAGGTTCTTATAGGTGATAACCCCTAATTTTGAAACCCTAAATTCTGCAACACGGCATCTGATTGTAATAAACACAGCTGGGGATTTTTTTGTCTACAATTTTAGCCAAATTCTAGTGAATTCCACTTGAGAAGAACTTTTTTTTCCAAAGGCCTGAATTTTGTACCAGCTAGAAAAGCTAGCATTGTGGATACTGTTATACAGCTGAAATCTTTTAGAAGGAAACTGAATTTAGCATTACATTTTGGTAACAATACAGGTTCAGTGGAGCCTGGTGCATTACATAAGCCCAGTATTTTTATACCCCCAGTGCACCCTTTAGTTCAAATGTTTGAACTATTATGTGAGACTAAGATAAGAGAAACCTTGAGGCATGATAATAAAATTAACCCTACTTATATGTCACTGGCAGAATGGTCTTTACTTCAGGAAATAATAAAAAACAATGAAATTAGAATTATGAAATCCGATAAGGGAGGGGAGTTGTGGTTATGGATGTTACTGACTATAATTCAAAGATGTTTGATATGCTTTACAGTGAAACTTATCTAGAAGTGTCTCATAATGAGTTGAATATCACATATAGGAATATAGTTCTTACCCTAGATGAGCTATTATTAATCGGACAAATTAGTCTAGAGGTTCATGAATTTTTGGAACTCAAACATCCTAGGATAGGGACCATTTTTGGGATCTCTAAGATCCACAAGTCAATAAAACCCCCCTCCCCACATCCAATTTTAGATGCAAAAGTATCAAAAACTTTCTGTTTGGCCAAATTTGTTGATGGAAGGGTCAAACATGTCTTGGACCATAGGAAATGGGTAGTGAGAGACTCATGGGACTTTTTAGAAAAAATAAAACCTGATATGTATGCTGATGAACTGATTAAGGTCACTATGGATATTTGTGATCTATTTTCGGTCATTCCCCATGACATGCGGCTTGAATGATTCTATGACTACTTGTGTAAAAACACCAGTTTTGACCATGGTTCAGTTTTGACTATTGGAACTTGTATGTAACTTGTGTTGGACAATAACTTCATTGGATTTGAAGAACATATTTTTAAACAAAGACAGGGTGTGACTATGGGTATGTGCTGTGCCCCTGTATTTGCCAACATTGTTTTGGCACACTGGGAGGACCTTTTCATTTTAAACTCTAGGTTCAAGGAACTCTGGATGCTTTATGGTTGTTACTTGGATGACCTTGTCCTATTTTGGAAAGGGACTGAGAATGAATTAGATGAGTTTTTCTCTTACATTTATGAGACAACTGAATTTTTGAAGTTCACTGTGGTCAAGGACAATACCCTACATTTTTGGATGTAACTATTAAAAAGGACTACACTAGAAAAATATTCACTTCCCAGTTGTACAGGAAAGCAACTTACTCTAATTACCTTTTGCATTATGAAAGCTGGCAACCTGTACAACAAAAGAAAGCCCTGGTAAAAGAGAATTTGTCAGGCTGGCTAGAAAGCTCTCTGAGGAATGAGACTTTGCAAAGGAATGTGAGGTATTAAAAGAAATGTTATTTAGTTGGGGTTACCCTACTGAATTTGTGGATAACATCTATAACAAAGTCAAAAATAAGAGAGAAGTTGACATTTTTCATGCACTCTTGTCTAATCACCTGACTGGAAGTGAGGACCTTGAGAAAAGTAACAACAAATTTAGTAGGGCCTTGGTCCTTCCATTTACCATGAACTTCTTTGACATACGATTATATCAAAATTCTGAAAGATTTTTAACTTAGATAGTAGTATCAACAAATTAGTAGGGTGTCAACCGATGGTGGTGTACAAGAAGGACATCTCAATAAAGGGGCTGTTGGAAAGAAAAAGAAATATACCTGAGAATGGTGGTTGTTTCAAATGTGGGAAATGCTCTCAGTTTCTTTATATACTCAATGTTGACAAGTTATTCATTAAAGGCTATGGGACTATATTACCTAGTAAAAAATATTGTTGTTACTCTAGAGGTATTGTCTATATAGCTAAGTTTGAGTCATGTGAGGAGTTCTATGTAGGAAAAACTAAGAGAGCTTTGAAGCAAAGGGTTTATGAGCAAACTTATGACATCAGATGTAAAAATGAAAAAAATGCTTTGTATAAACATCTTAGTTTTTTCCCTTCACATGCTTTTAAATGTTGTGCCATTGAGTATGTTGATCTGGGTCTTCAGGGGGGGGGGGTTCTGATGAGTACCTGGAATTCCTTGAACTCAAATGGAAAACCAAGCTTAATGCCTGCCAGTTTCCTGGTTTGAATGACAAGATTACTATAAGTTCATTGTTAAAGCTTAAATCATTATATTTTATATAAAAAATGCTGGAACATAACTTAATAGTTTTAATATTGTAATTTCTAATGTTTTAAAAGGGTGATATTTAAACTTTTTACTGCAACCTTTTTATTGCAGTGTTTAAATTTTATATGCAAATGTTGATTATTCTTCACAAGGAGAAATTATGTCATTTAATTGTTTGATTACTGCTGGGGAGGGTATTTAAACTTGATTTGTTAGATACATGGTATTCTGATGAAGTCTAGTTTTTGACAAAAGCACTAAATTAAAGTGTTTTTTCCTGTACTACATGCTGGTGTGTCATTTCTGGACTACCATTGTTCTGCTTTGGTTGAGTTTCATCTTATTTTCGTGTTTCACAATTCACAAGTTTTGTGTCATCTTCTTTGCTGTTTGTTAAAATACGTCTTATCTATCCGTATTACATTAAAATTTATTTTTTAATTTTTGTCCTTGTTTGTGCAATGCAGCGCTTCGTACATCCATGGGAAATGGGGAATGTAAGGGAAGTTTCATGGTGCTTGTCACGTAACTATTCCTGTGGTAACATGTGCATGTGTAGGGCTTGAGTATACAAGGTTCTGGGATCTACTACAGGGTCTGCAACCTTCCCTCTCTTTTTTGAACTAAATGTTTGTGCAATATCACTGACATGGAGAAAAGTAATGTTTTCTTGTGTTCACCTTATTTTAGCATAGGTGCAGTTCATGCACCAATGGACACTAACACAGTTCATATATTCAGGAAAGTAGTAGATTGTTTTTTGTAGCTGCTAATTACAACATAAGCAGGTAATTTCAATATGGTAGAGCTAGTCAACAAGGTATAAAGCAGTCATCTAGTCTACATTCTGTTTTTTCCTGCATAATTCCATCCCATGGGGGTAGACACAAGAAATTCTAGGCCTGAAATAAAATTGTCTCAACTGCTGCATTTGCAAGGTAAATCCTGAACCTAGAATGTATTCTATAATAATATTATCTATTATTATCTATGAATATTAGATCTTTATATATCTTAACTTAGTGCACTAAGGAAGTAAATATTGGTGGATTTTACAGAAAGTACCATAACATGTGACAGCAGACACTTATTTTACTCATATGTGTCCATTACTAAGGTTTTCTTTCTTATTCCTCTCCTTTTTGATTGCCGTTTCTGCATAATGCACCACATAGCACAAACAGTGTAAGGAGGTAATAGCTGTTTTTATTTGGGTTTGTGCAAAGCCAGGCAGACCACCTCAGAAGTGGACAGCCAAAAAGAGTAACCAGATACATTGAATTAATGCCCTTGGCCATTGTGAAAATGTTGGCTAGAGTACAGATGGTACTGGGTTCTAGTACAGAGTGTGCAATCTTTGTTTTACTGTTGTGATATTGCAGTTTACAGCAAAGAAGTGCACCACATACAACTGATTCCTCAACATTCTTGTGGCAACAGGTGCAAGTGTAGGACTGGCATACACGTGGTCCTTGGTTCAAATACAGTATATGTCATATAGTATTATTTTTACTGATGTTAGCAATGCAGCTTACTTTTGTGCACTGCTTACCAACACACAAACAGGTGTAACTCACATGCATGTACACTTTGTTAAGCATCTCGCAAATCCACTGCTCATTGAATTATGGAACTATGTTTATGATGCTTTCTTATTAGCATTTATTTTCCATTTCCTTTGTATGACATAAAACTACACATGGAAACATAAGAAATTCAGGACACATTCTAAGTATACTTCATATATTCACAATACATACATGTGTTGTCCCCTTCCAACAACCAGTGCAACCCTGGGCACTCAATATTTATACACCCATATATCAACAACACTAGAAAGTGTAATATATAATGCTGTGTGCTCCCTCATGGACAAGAACTGACAGTAGTGCTGACAGCCTTGGTCTGCTAAACCCAAACATCCAACTATGCTGAATAAGGATACATGTTTTTACATAGCTAGGCTTCTATACACCTAGGACACACTCTACACTTAGGCTACTGGCCTCATATGAATATATGAATCTATCTGCCTATGCAGGTCTCCCAAGCTGTTGTCCCCCACATGGCCTGCTGATGTCATCTACCATAAGTTAACCTGCAGCCATGCAAAAGTCACACTTGTGGTGTGGCACTTGCATAAAGTACTGTAGTCTGTGTACTTAGATGGCTAGTGGTTCTGTTCTCACTACAGTTAACTTTGTATGCCTGTGTCCAGCCAGAAGACCAAGGGTGTATAATGCAGTTACTGACCCATCCCAAAAATTGACAGATTTTGATACTTGCACATGTCTACACATCCATTTCAGGCAAGCCTCCACCTTGTACTGTCCAACATGAGCTTCTGATTTCATCCACTATACGTTGACCTGCAGCCTTGTAAACATCAGACTTGTAACGTGGCGCTTGCATAGTCTGTGTAATTAGGAATGGTTTCTGTTCTCACTGCAGTCAACTGTGTGTGTGTCTACTCAGCAGATTAGATTTGCTATCCTACATTTACTTTTTCAATGACATTGCTTGATAGTCTTTTGATACTTGCACAAGCCTACACATTCATTTCTTGCAGCCTTCCCAACCTCTTCTCTTGAACATGGCCTATTGATGTCATCCACTATAAGCTGACCTGCAGAGATTTAAAAGTCAAGGACATGTGCTAGGGCCCTGCATTGGTAGTATTTTGATATTTACACCTGGCTACACATCCATTTCAGGCAGGCCTTCCTTCTTTCTCCAACATGCACTGCTGATGATATCCACTTTAAGTTGACCTGCAGCCATGTAAAAGTCAGACTTGCACCATGCTGCTTGGGTAGAGTACTGTGTTCTATAGTTTGTGTTTTTAGATAGGTAGGGGTTCTGTTTTCACCTCAGCCAAGTGTGTGTGTGTGTATGTGTGTGTGTGTGTGTGTGTGTGTGTGTGTGTGTGTGTGTGTGTGTGTGTGTGTGTGTGTGTCTACTCAGCAGAGTAGATGTGCTATCTTATATTACTTCTCCAATGGCATGGCTTGCTAGTCTTTTGATACTTGCACAAGCCTACACATCCATTTCATGAAGCCCTCCCAACTTCTTCTCTCCCACATGGCCTGCTGATGTCATCCACTATAAACTGACCTGCAGACATGTAAAAATCAGACTTGTGCTGAGGCACTTGCATATAGTACTGTGTTCTGTAGTCTGCGCACTTAGGTAGGAGTTCTGTTCTCACTGTAGTCAACTGTGTGTGTGTGTGTGTGTGTGTGTGTGTGTGTGTGTGTGTGTGTGTGTGTGTGTATGTGTGAAACGCTACTTGACATTATGCAGATCCTTATACACCAGCATGTGGGACACTGTTATCACCATATGATCAATAGACAATGCAAATGTATTACCACATGCCCAAAAGACAATGCTGATGTAATCATGTATAGCAGATTATTGAATATACAACCAGCTAACCAGGGCAGGATCAGACACTGGTCTGGAGCCCAGGCAGATGTTACCTTAGGTTCATGGGAGGTTACTAGCCTATTGGCCCTAGGGCCTTTATAAGCCTAGCCATATTATACTCTTGCTCCCTTATTGACCAACATGTTTTTGTCTATATTTGCAGTGCAAGTGTATGATCATTGCTGACTGCTCTTATCCATGATGAATGCACTCAGGTCCCTCAACAACAGGTACAACTATGACTCTGTCATTGCACATGTGGGTGTGAATAACCTGAGATGTACCTCCCTGGACTATATGAAAAGAGACATGGCAGAGCTCTATGATTATGTAGCCTAGGTGGGTATGACCATAGCCTTGAGCAGCATCCTACCATCACCCAGAATGATACCACAGTACAAGCAGAAAATGATTGATTTCAACAATTAGCTAAGTTTCTGGTGTCACTCTAAGGGGATCCAGTATCTGTTTGCTTGGGATGACATGATTGACAGACCTCAATGCTTTGCCAGACATGGCCTGCATCTGTCACCCCTGGGCTTCCAAATACTGGCTAAGGCTCTTTCCAACCGTATAGTGCCTTTTATAGGCATAGTTCCAAAGACCAAATTACCACCATAACAGCTACAAACAAATGCGGTCTGAGGGTCATGCTGCTCAATGCTAGAAGTCTAAATCTCAAAATGCACTTTCTCAAAGCACTCCTTAAAATGGAGAACATTGACATTTCTGCTGTTACAGAGGCCTGGTTCAAGGCAGCAGAAAGCACCCATGCACTACCAGACTACCAAAGCTCCAAAGGCGTTGGTGTTTCCATATTCATAAAGGGTACACAAACCTCCAGACTGGTGACCCAACATAGCGCATCAGAGATACTTCAGATGCAGCTAACATTGGGTAAGACAGCGAATCAGGTCACAGCTAGGTCCCTAACCATGTCCCAAGATTCAAACTCCATGTTCCTAAGCACCCTGGAGAATATTAGGGTCCAGCCTAACACTCCCATACTGGGCAACTTCAACTACCCCTCCATTAACTGGGAAAACTACTGATGTACCAATACACTTGCCCAACATTTCCTGGAATTCATTAATTCCAATGCCCTGGACCAGCTCATTCTTACCCCCACTAGAGGTAGCAACATCCTTGACCTGGTCATTATTAAGATGGGCAACCATTGCTCTACACCAATAGTCAACTCCTTCCTGGTTATGTCTGATCACAAACTAATCCCCTTGGAAATCTACATCCCTCACACACCCCCCCTCCGTAAAGGTAACCCCCATGAAAAACTTCTCCAAAGCTAACTTTGGGTGCCTACAAACAGAGGTGGCTAACTTCATGGCACCTATGCAAATGGAGAATATTTGCATGACTGCCGAATCATACAACAATGCACTGTATGGACACATACACAAATGCATGGATCTCGCCATACCCAATAGAACCAAGACGCTCTCTTCCAAAAAAGGAAGCCAATCTGGTGGTCCCCAGCCATAAACAAACTCTGCAACAGAAGGAGGAAACTGATGCAGAATAAGGTGAAGTCCTAAGAATTGAAAAATTCCCTTATCAGCTTCAACAAAAAGTTGAGATCCCTCATCAAATCCTCTAAAGCTAGCTATGAAAACAGAATTGCAGCAGATAGTAAAGAAAACCACAAGGCCTTCTATAGTTATGAAAAGAATCTCCATGGCAATACGCAGATTTGCTCTGAGGTACTGCACAATGGTACCTCCTATACCAAACCAACAGATATTGCCAATATACTGGCCGACAGATTCAGTGCCAGCTTTACCCCTCTCCCCCCCAAAGGACCAATCACAATACCAGGAGATTGCCAGTTAGCCAGTATTACTACTGCACAGGTTAAAACAGCACTGTCCAAGGCCAAGAATGCAGCTTCTATGTGATCTGGCAATATCCCTGTCTGAGTTCAACATGGACTACAGAGTGAACTGGCAACTCACCTGTGTGCCCTGTTTTATCACAGTCTCACCTCAGGCTTTGTCCCTACTGAATGGTGCACTGCTACAGTCATCCCTCTCCACAAAGGAGGAGCAACTACAAACCCTGGGAACTATTGTCCCATTAGCCTGACAAGTCTAATATGCAAAGCTATGGAGCACATCATCATGAACCTAATAAACAAGGATATAGGGAATCTCCAAACTCTGGATCCCACACAGTTTGGTTTTATAAAGGATAGATTATGCCTGCTCAGCTTGGTTGACTTCTTTGAGTCAGTCAACAGAGCTGTGGATGAAGGCAAGGTGGTTTATACAGCCTACCTTGATCTGGCCAAGGCTGTTGATACCCTTCCCCACTCAGGAATCATAGATAAACTCCCTAAGCTAGGCATCAACCCCTATATCACCAGGTGGTTTGCAAACTGGCTCACAGATAGAACCCACAGTGTGTAAGTAGCTGTTTCCAAGTCAGACTGTCGACCAGTCATGAGTGAAGTCCCAGAGGGGTCGATCCTAGGTCCTCTCCTATTTATCTACTTCTCTGACGTCCAGGCCAACACAAATGGACTCTCCTGACAAAGTTCACAGATAATTGCAAGTTGGGAGCTATTATTAGCTCCTGTGAAGATATGTGAAGGCTGCCAGCCTAGCTAGATACAATTCTGTAGATAATTCATTTGTAAATATTAATGTAAGACACGTGCTTGTTCTCTTAAATACAAGAAAATTATGGTAAATGTTGAACTTCAAAAATGTAACCACATTGCACTCTGTTGGAGGAAAGCTGATAACTCAAGCATTGTATAATTGTTTGAAATCAAAACTCAGGGCTGAGATGTCTGAATGAAGGAATTCTTCTAATTGTTTTGAGACCAGAGTTAATTGCTAGAATTTGTATGTATAATGTCTTTTATTGTTGTAGATTCCTGACCAGGTGCAAGATCAAAAGAGCCTGTAAACTTGGAGTTTCTGTTAGCCTGGGAACCAGAGAAAACAAAATGATGTAATCTGAAATGAGTCAGTGGTACTGTGTTATTAATTTAAGGACAGAGAGACTCAGAGCATTTTGCATTTGTTTTCAGAACTGACATCACCAGCATTGCTTTACTTTATATGTAAGTTTATTTTAGAACTGTGTTTGCTGTTAGATATAGCTAGGAAATTGGAAGCTTAGACTAATTGTTTTTTTCTATATTAATGTCAGAACGTTTCTTCTGTATTATTTTAATCATTTTCCTGTGATCTTCTGAACTCAACTAGCACTCTGTAGTAAGAAGTATTGTCTTGTGTTATTGTTATTTATTGTTAAATATTTTTAAACCTTTCAACTGTGGCTGTTTTGTGTAGAGATAATGTAAGCTCTAGAGTACATTGCATGTATATAGTGGTACTGTACAAAGACACTCCAATAGTCTTGCTGCTCAGTCACACTTACCATTTGGATAATAATATTGCACAGTAATAATTGGACACCCCTTGGTAATGGCCTTAGTAGTAGCTGATATTAGTGGTTTGTGGTGGTGATTACTACCTTATAGCATGGTAGGAAGGGGCATAGCTGAAGAACCTGTACCAGTCTTCCCCAGGAATGTCTGTGTGTTTGTATATAACTCATATCTTAAAGTGTGTGTGTGTGTGTGTGTGTGTGTGTGTGTGTGTGTGTGTGTGTGTGTGTGTGTGTGTGTGTGTGTGTGTGTGTGTGTGTGTGTGTGTGTGTGTGTGTGTGTGTGTGTGTGTGTGTGTGTGTGTGTGTGTGTGTGTGTGTGTGTGTGTGTGTGTGTGTGTGTGTGTGTGTGTGTGTGTGTGTGAGTCAGCTATTTGGGCAGGGACATGAAGCACTGGTTGGACAGAGGGGGTGCTGGAGATTTTAGCTTGACCACTAGGCTGAGATCTGGACCCTATAACTGTGCCAGTGGGGAGTCTTATTGGGGATCTGGAGAGAAAGGGAGAAACCAGCCCCAGACTGACTATGATCTCTGTGTGCTCTTAAGGGAAATTGAGGGAAGTTGTACTTACTGTGCATGTATTTGTTATTCTTAACAATGTGGATGCTCCTCACTGGTGTTAGTGGTGAGGATTGAGGCTCCTTGATTGCTAGGCCAGTGAACGGGCATCACAACTCCCCAAGTGATGTTGACATCCTACGGAAAGATCTCACTGAGACCAACAACTGGTGTCAGAGCCATGGCCTTAAGGTCAATGCCAAAAAAGTGTCGTCATCCGCTTTGAGAAAAACCTGGTTCTCATGAATTACCACATTGATGGTAGCCCACTGAACACAGAAGGTGTTATGAGAGATCTGGGAACATAGGTTGGCAGCAACCTCTCTTTTGACCACCACATTGCCAGTGTGGTCAGAAAGTCCTTCTATGTGGCACATCTCATTACTAAGGGTTTTGCATCCAGGAAGAAGGAGGTCATTGTCTCCCTCTACTCTTCCGTCATTAGGCCAATCATCAAGTACAAATGCCCCATTTGGCATGTACCTCACTAAACACCTGCAACAACTGGAGAGGTAGCAAAAGTACCTCACAAAGAGGATCCTAGGCCTTAAACACTTGTCCTATATGGACAGACTCAAAAAACTCCAACTATTCTCTGTCTCATATCACTTCCTTACAGCCGATCTCTGCTTGACTTACAAAGCCATGTCTGACCCAGCTCTGTTAGAAATGTTACATCTAAAGAAATCCCAATCCCTCTGCACTACACACTCCAGAGACCTCAACCTCCTTACCACAATCAACAAAATGTGCTGGAGGGACAGGTTCATAACAAAGAGATTGCCCATGCTATGGAATAGACTTCCCATACATGTCAAACAGAGCACCTCACTGGCCTTCTTCAAGAGAAATCTTGATGAGTGGATGGTAAATAGAAAATTCACCCCGGGGATCACTCCAGTGGCTCTACTTGACAGAGGCACTGGGAACTAAGGTCAGATGGCACGAAGCCAGGGTAATCCTATGGTCTAGGCTTGTAAAGGGTCCAGGGCCATTAGCCTAGAACACACCTATGTATCTATGAACCTAAGAGGGACATGGGTGACACACCTGGGGTGGGGTAAATTTAAATTCTCTCAACCAGTTGGCTAAGTTACACTTAAACAAGGTCATTGAGGAGTTCTGTTTTATGTAAATTTGGATTTGTTTTCCAGAGAAGTGGCAATCTCTGGGTGACATATCTGTCACTCCAGCATGTCCTGTTAATGTTGCAAGCTAGGTTAAGATCCCCATAGTGAGTGAATCTTGTCCCATGTGACTTGTAGGTGTGCAGTATTTCTATTAGGCCAGGATCTGAGACTGCTCTGGAGGCTAGGCACAAGTTGCCTCTCAGCAGTCTATAAGATACAGAGTACAGTGACAGGGCCTTCAGTCTGTCCATGCAGGTCATGTGATGCAGGCCATGAATTGTCTTGGTGAGAAATCTCTGAGGTCTCTCCAGCTGTTGCAGGTGTCTGGTGGGGTACCTACATAAGGGAGCATTATACTCTGTTAGTGGTCTGATGAGGGATGAGCACAGAGGAGTTATAACATGCTTAGCTCTGGATGTGATGCCCTTACTTATGAAATGTGCAACACAGAAGGCCTTCCTTACCACTGTGGACACAATGGTGATAACAGTTAAGGGTGCTATCAACCTGTGTTCCCAAATCTCTCACCACAGGCATTCAGCTAAGAGGGATATTGTTAATAGTGTAATGTGCAGGGACTTCCCCTTGGCTGTAAGGGATGATAACACATTATTTAGCATTTATTTTGAGTCCATGTCTTTGGCACTGATCTTTCAACTGTGTAAGGCCTTTTCACAGTATGTCAACATCATTGGAAGACTCAATGATTGCACCCAGTTTTCTGTCATCAGTGGACATAGTAAGCCACAGGCCATCAATTTTCCCCTAGACATCTGAGAAATGAATTCCAAACAGTAGGGGGCCCAGCACAAATCCTTGTGGTACACAGGTGATAACTGGTCTGCTGCTAGAGGTGGAAATTTGACTGCATCTGTCCTGTTGGTGATCCAGTTGGCTGCCCATCTGGTGACATATGGGTTAATACACAGCTGTGTGAGTTTATCAATGATGTCTGAGTGGGAGATTGTGTCAAAAGCCTTTGCTAAGTCAAGATAGGCTGTATGTAATGTTTTGACTCATACAGGGCTTTACTGACATTCAGAAAGTCATCCACCAGGTTTTAATAAGTAAGCTGTACCCTTAATGAAGCCAAATTGTGTTGGGACAACAGCTTGAAGGTCACCTATGTCTTTGTTGATAAGGTCCATGATTATTCCCTTTATGGCCTGGTAGATACAACTGGTGAAGCTTAGGGATCTATGGTTCCCAGGGTTGGTTGATGGACACCTTTTTTACTGTTGCTGTGTTCTACTCTGCTGTGACAAAGCCAGTACTTACTGTGCATTGTGGTTGAAAATAGTGCCAATTGGTTCCACTAGGTCCTGTTTCAGACCATTTAGTAGGCAGCCTGGGATGTTATCTGGTCCCATAGAGACTGTTTTTTGCCCATGGGGAGTGTGGTTATGAACTGCTCTTTGCAGATACTAAGTAGAGGACTAGTAAGATGTATGCTTTGGGGTACGACTGGTGGGGACAGGGGGGTGAAGTTTGTCTCAAACTGCCTGGTAGCAGGCTGTCAATGTCCTCAGGGTCAGTATAAGTGGTACTGTCCACTACTAGTTCATCAAAAAGCTGGCCCTTCACTTTTAGATTTCTGGCACAGCTAAAGAATGTCACCTGATTATCTTTAGCTAGGGATGACAGTTTAGATCTGTATGTAGCTTTAGAGGACTTTACAAGACAGCTAATTTGCTTGTTCAAGCTGTGGGGGGTGTCCTTCCTCTGCTGAGTCAGGCTTTAGAGGACTTTACAAGACAGCTAATTTGCTTGCTCAAGCTGTGGGGGTGTCCTTCCTCTGCTTTATGAGTTCACTCTTGTTCTTAGACATTACTTTCTTCCACTTGTTGTATAAACTATGTATGCTAGATGCCCACTGGGGAAGCTTGTTTTCTATAAAGAACTTGTTTTGATCTATGCACATTCAGCTGACTCTGCACATTTGTATAGGTATTTATATAGGCCATTTGTGTACACCTCTGTATATGTCATTGTTAGCAGTGGTAGGAGGGGGTTTGCAACTATTTATGGCATCGGTTAGGAGGCTATAGTTTTCTTTGGATAAATGTTTCATCCTTTCTGCTCATGAGAGTGTGTTGGGTATGATTGCGAATCTGAAGGAGACTGCATTGTAATCTGACCTGACCAGGGGGCCAACACACAGGGGTTAGTGCAGAGAACCACTTTGTTGTTCAGTACTAAGTCTAGGACATTCAAGCCCCTTGTGGGGGTGCAGATTATCTGTTACACAGAATGTGTATTAACAAAGTCCAGGAACCTTAGGGTGAGCATGTTTGTGCACAAATATGACTCCAAACTGATGGAAGAATAGTTGAAAATCACACATGACCAAGGTGTTTGACTGTATAGTGAGTCACTCAAGTTGGTCCAAGTAGGCAGAGTGGTCCACATGGTTCATGGTGTGGGACATGTATTTAACAATGATATGGAAGAGGGTTTTACATACAGTCATTTGGACTTGGAGTAGAGCTACAGAGTCATAATTGTTGACCAGTCTTGCAGTGTATTTGTATTTAATGAAGATCTATACACCTCAGCCTTTGGTTCTTTCATGCTAGTTTGATGTCTGAATGTGTGGAAGGTACTGTAGTCTTGCATGGCCAGGGGGATCTCTATTGCCTTGAACCATGTCTGTGTGGCTACTCAGACATGGGCATCTACCAAGGTAAGGAGTTCTTCCGGTGAGTGCAGTTTCTGATTTACACCCCCTTGCATTGAGCAGCATAACCTTCGGTTTGTCTCTAGTGGATTCTTTTATTTTGAGAATTTAGTTGTTCTGACATTGCCTAAAAAGGCCACTATGGGAGAGGCAAGCACCTTTATATAGTACAGTGATGTACATCTCCAGTCATTCACTGTAACATGGACTATGACAAAGTCATAATGTACTTGTTGTTGAGAGACTTGAGTGTGTGCATGATCTGATAGACTCTGGCACCTGATAGGCATACAACTGTGACCTTTTCCTTTTCCACCCTGGTGAGGGGGACATCAGTGCCTCTCACTATGGAGTCTCTTATGAGCAAGACATTTGGTTTTGAGGTGTTTTCCCTGGGGAGCCTATTGGCCGAGACACTGTTGTGTTTATTATTATGTGTAGTCTATTCTGTTGGGTCTGCACTGTGTGCAGTATTTTTGCACTTGGGAGGTCTCTGATATTTAATTAGGTTTCTAGTGAGTACCTCCGTGTATGTAGGTTTATGTGTTGTGAGTTTGTTATGTGTAAGACGTGAAATGTGTGTGCTGACAATATGTTTGATATCTAGTTTGCTGTTATGTGAGAGAATTGATTCCAAATGTATAGCATAGATACAACTCTCACATGTGGTACTAGTTTATTTTAGCAGTAAATGGTTGTCAGTATACATGAGACAATTGCGATTTTGCCTCAGGATGCCCATGTAAATCAAGCTGTCTGGAGAAATGATGGGAAACTGTTTGTTCATTATGGAAGATATATACTGTAGTAACTAGTGGCGAGTGGGCTAGATGGTCCGGGTTTTGGTTTAAGACTAACAAAATGAGTCTATTCAATAGGGCTAGGGGTACAAAAATGTGTCAGTTTTTCACAATGCACAACTGAGTTGCTCTTAGGGCAGCAGTGCAAGCTCTGAGCAGCTGTGGTAAACTAGAGTGCAAACCCAGCAAAATACAATGCTGGAATACAAGCAAAGCTAAACTATTTTAAAAAAGTAAACAAAGGGAAAGACCAAGAGTGAGCCTTATTCCAACAATCCCCCACTCAGATGGGTTCTTGGCCGCACAGTTCTGCCACAAGGGTGCGGGGGTTTCTTAATGTAAGAAGGATGGTTTTAGTGCTCCACTGATACACAGCAGTCTAGATTCAGCAAGTCTGAATTGAGCCTATGTTATAAAATGCAGAAATATTAGAAATTTAAAGTGCAGAAAATTGCAATCACAACAGAAGAACAGTTTAAATAAAGCAGCAATTCAGTAGAATATTCCAACAAGAGTGTAGACAACAAACCTTCCTAGTGTGAAATAGGTGGTCTGGAACTCAAGTGCCTAAACAAGAAGTAAGACAATTTCAGAATAACAGACACAATAAGCCTTCAACCAGCAATTCCCAGCTTAGAAGCTGCTGCGTGTGTCTGGTGCAGTTCATGCAAAAGAGAGCATTTACATAGAAGCCAATACTTTCTCCAAACACATAACTTTAACTACCATAAATTCATCTCATCACTATTTTAACTTCATATTTTCTCTCAGCTACCTCGCTACAACATTTCATAGAAAGATTCACATTACCTACTCCCATCAAAAAGACAGAAAATCGCTACTCATTTCCCCTAAACCCTCTGACTGGTTAAAAAGACTAATCCTCTCGCTGCTAGCAGGTGACATTCAACCCAACCCAGGCCCAAACAACACCACACCTGCAAACCCTCTTTGCACTCTCTCCTCTAACTCAAATATACTAACCAAACCCCCAAACTCTCTAACGATAGCTCACCTTAACATCCACAGTATTAAAAATAAAATTGCCCCCCTTCATGCACTACTTGACATACACTCATTCGACATCCTTTGGTTGACTGAAACCTGGCTTAAACCAGTAATTCAGGCCCAAGAGATTATTCCTCCTGGCTACAACATCCATCGACTTGACCGCACTATAAAAAAAGGTGGTGGGCTAGCAATCCTCTATAAATCAGGGTTGCAAATCACTGCCTTACAGGATAAACTTCCTTCTGAAAGTAATGCTGAAATCCTTATATCCAAACTCCAAATTAATGCCTACAAATCCATCTATATAATCTGCATATACCTGACCCCAGGAAACAACAGTAGTACCTTAGAAGAAATCCTTAGCTGGCTGGCCATACACTTTCCACAAGAACCAATAGTCCTTGGAGATGTCAGTATAGACTGGAATACCCGCTCTTCAGCTAACCCTTCCACCCTCTTAAATCTTCATGTTTTTTCACAAACTATTCTCTCCCCTACCAGAACAAATAAACCTAGCAACAAAGAAAGCATTTTAGACTGGATTCTGATAAATAGCCACCACCAAACATATACAGTAGGTACACTGCCTGATGATATGTGACCATGCCCTAACTTACCTAATTAGACATAAAACTGATACCCCTAATGTAACAAAATACAAACTGGTTAGAACAAACAAAACTTTTAACCCTGATAGATTTGAAGCAGAACTTAGGTCCTGCAATTGGTCTCCTCTTAAACACCTCCAAATGGATGATGCCGTGACATATTTTAACTCTAAATTCTTATCTATTCTTGATGCACATGCTCCCACTAGGTCCATCAGACTTTCCTCAAAAGCTGCCCCTTGGCTAACAAAGGACACAAGGCAAAATATTATTTTGAAAAATAAACTCTGGTCCAAATACCGCAGTACTAAAGATCCCACTGACCAACTCAACTTTAGACAAATAAGAAACATTACAGAAAAAGCAGTAATACTGGATAAAAGAAACTACTACTGCCATTTGCAAAAGGCTAACCTGCATAACCCACAAAAGTTCTGGGCAGGAATAAATAATCTCATGAAGCCTAGCCAATTGGACACTCCAAGCCCAGCAGGCACCTCCCAAGATAACCCCAAACAGACTGCCAATGCCTTTAATACCTTCTTTACTGAAACTGTCCAGTCTCTTTCCAATCAACTCTCCCTTGATATCTCCTGTCTTTCCTCCTCCTCTAATACATACATTCCCACATTTCAACTTCAACCTGTTCCCTCTGCACTCATTTGCTCTCTGCTACATCAACTTAAGTCATCCTCTCCATCTGCTGACCATCTACCTGCTCTGTATCTAAAAGTTGCTGCTAATGCATTAACCTATCCCATCACCATCCTGATTAACAGAACCATTGAAGAAGGTTACATTCCTTCTCTCTGGAAAATATCTCATATTATTCCCCTTCATAAAGGTGGAAAGTCAACTGAACTCTCTAACTACCGACCCATAGCCTTGCTCTCTCCTCTTGCTAAAATCATGGAAAAATGTGTCCAGAAGCAACTTCTGAAACACTTGTTAAGCAACAATCTGCTAGCTAATTGTCAACATGGTTTTAGACCCTACAATAGCACCACCTCTGCCCTCCTCTACTTCGCAGACTGCATCAATAAAAATAGGAATAATAATACCCTTAGCTCTGCCATATTTATTGACCTATCCAAAGCTTTTGATATGGTCAATCATGAAATATTGTTACACTTACTTAAATCATTTGCACTAGACACAAGCTCAATTAAATGGTTCCACTCTTACCTGCACAACAGAAAACAGGCAGTGTGGGGGGCGTGGCCAAGGATGAACACAGGATAGCAGCAGATTTCTTCAGCTCCACCAATTTCATTACACTGACAGGAATTAATTACTTAAAAAATTAATTTTTGAAGTAACTTTCTTTCTAAACATGTTTGTTTTATATAGTTCTTGAACTATATCTAAAAAAGAAAGGAAATCTTAACAATATACCTGTCAGAAATCACTTTGGAAATTTTCCTGTCAGTTTATCAGTCTGAAATGAGTTCCAGTAAGACAAATTCTCAAGACTCCAGCATCAAGAAAGAACTTCAGTCTCTGATAATTATAATCCAGCAACTTACTGCTAAGATGGATAAAATGGATACTAAAATAGACACTTTCATAGAAAAAACTACAAAACAAATAGACTTGTTACATATAGACCTGCAACAACAGAAGATCCAGATGACAGGCATAGAAGAAGCTGTGAATGACATGGAAAATAGAATACAAGAAGAGGAAATCAACATTGAGTTTCTGCTGAA